>NC_056616.1:24011072-24273572 GCF_018340385.1 Cyprinus carpio | reverse complement strand
TAATATTTTGAGATATTTTTAAAATATTAAGTTCTCCACTGTATGAATTAGGGCTTTATACAATAACTGATATACATGGGCTTTACATTTTAGGATTGGTCCCTTGCACGAAGATTAGACTATTATAGTTGGGGGTTATTAACACATTATCGCTTGAAAAACCCCTAATTTAATCAATTATTAGCTTATCATCAACTGACAAACCCTCTGAAGTTCCTTCACGAAGGCCAGTTTGGGAAACTCTACTAAAACAACATCCTCACAACAGAGAAGAAAAGTTTCCCGCTCACAGACAATCCTCTGTTATGACACAAGGTGGCAGTAAAGTCCTACACAGATTCGAGCGAGCTTCTTTCTCAATCGAGCCACTTTTTTTTCTGAGTTTTACAAATGGTTTTCTCTAGAAGATATATATATGACTTTCTCCTTTGTTCATTAACATTTTAAACTCTATATATCACTGCCTCTTTGTCATTCATAAAAGATCGACGCAGTAAAGTTAACGATTAGCTACACATCGGATCGGAGGGTTTGTTTTTGACCTCTGAGCTGTTGTACAGTCAAATCTTCTCCTATTTGAGTTTAATTAAAGCTGTTATATGGACGATAAACTTCTAAGCGTTTATGAAGTCCAATATTTAGTCTGATTGTGTGGTTTTCGGTTCGGTCGGTTATTTGAGGGAAGAGACAAGTACTCGCTAACTGACGGTTACCTAATTTCTGCGTCTCACACGATAAACTAACTGAACACAACGTGACCCAAGTACTCTAATTAGCACAAATACGATGTAAAACATATATTTGTTGATTTTTATCATTTCTGGTGAGATTAAAAAGCGGCTTACCTCAGAAACCCGCCGTCTGTCTGCCGGAGCGCGCGCAGCTTCTGTCAGTTTGAGCGGGAAAAACTTAGCGTCTGGTGCGTCGATTCAAAATACTCAAATAATGCGATTAATCGCGTTTGACTTGCGTGAAATGCTTCCTAGTTGCAGTAAAATAATAATTTAAGTCTATTTGTTAAAGTTAAAAGATGTAGAAAAAATAAAATTCCACATGCAATGAGGCCTGGTTGTATTATGATACTTTAACTACCCATTAAACGGCTTGAAATACAGATTTCGGTATAAACTTATGATAAATAATAAAAATTGTGGTCTGTATTTGATGTTGTGAGTAAGTCGAATGTAGCCTACAGGTATTTTCAACAACATTTCTGGTAAACTCTTATGTGCTGTTGCCTGTGTATGTATGAAGGCCCCTTAAAAGTGCACTCACTAGGCTAGATTTACCCTTAATAGTATTTTTATACACATAAATAAAATAAAAATCAGTACGTTAGACAGTAATACACTTGCTTACAGTGGAAGTCTATGAGGCAAGACAGCTGGCAAAAAAAACCAACCATAAAAATCACAAAAAAAAAAATAATAAAAAAAAACAATATTATTTAGACACAATATAATAAAAAGACATTTAAAAACGCTGACGTACGTTAGGTTTTTATGTCTCATATAGTATGATACAGTGGGAATATTGAGAAAAAACAGTTATATTTTATTTAGAGTCCCAAACTGAGCAAAAATATGGAATTTGGTGCAGATTCTGATACTTATATGGACACGAAAGTTATGAAATTCTGATGCTTGTAATGTAAATCAGTGAGATCTTAGCAGATATAACAAAATAAATATCAGTTTTCACTCTAAATATGCCAATAATATGTCTTTGTAGATTGTGTGCAACAGGTTTTCAGCAAAGTTTTGATCATGTTGAACATTTAGAGGTCTAACAAAACATATAAGGTTCTCTGTGCATGTTTAATGTCCATGAAATCAGTTCCTCTGTTATCATACAGCTCAGCGCTCTACTCAATAATGTACTCGTCATTTAGAGTTAACTCACTTCCCCCGAAACAGCACGGCCATTATTAATAGCTCTTTTATTGTGACTGTTTCATATTTCAGGCTAAAATTAGATGCGGGACATGTGGCTGGAACTAAACTGGGAAACATCTTAACATTACATCTAAAAGCAGAGTGATTTCTTCCAGCTATGCAAGGACAGATTTTTATTATGGCTCTCATTACAACGGAGAAACTTAACCTCTTGCCCAATGCCAAATTTAGCGTCAACCTTACTGCTTCTGTTTACCCTCTGTTTACTGTGGATATAACAACCATGACTCGAGACACACACCAAGATGAGGTTGGCTGTAAATATTGAATGAATTTGCAGCAAATAATTAGCTTCTAATTTGGTATTTGATGCCTGTAATATCAAGGCAGAATATATGTATTTAAATATATATGTATTTTATATGTAATATTTAAATAGAAAGAATATATGTATTTAAATATATATGTATTTAATATGTAATATTTAAATAGGCAGAATATGTGTATTTAAATATATATTTATTTAATATGTAATATTTAAATAGAAAGAATATATGCATTTAAATATATATGTATTTAATATGTAACATTTAAATAGGCAGAATATGTGTATTTAAATATATATGTATTTAATATGTAATATTTCATATGTATTTGTATGAATATATGTATTTAATATATGCAGGTTAAATAAAAATAAAATTAAATAATAAAACAACATTACTGTACACTATAGATAAACTTGTATATAAACATTGAATGGATTTGCAGCAAATAATTAATTTGCTTGCAATTTGGTATTAATGTCTGTAATATCAAGGCAAGATATTTTCATAGTCATACTCTTTTCATGTGCAGCAAAATAATATAAAATAAATAAATCAAATATTTGTTAAAAAATCTACTGTGCATTATAAAGATTTGATTCCTGAAGCTGAAGTATGACCCCTGTTCCTCAAAAAAAAATTATAATAATATTTTCATATCAAAATTTCTATTTCAGTACATCTCTACATAACAACAGCTTAATACTTAATAAACTTTAACCATGTTTCAATAATAATTGCATTAAAGAACAGCACAGTTTTATTATAATTGATACTTTTTTAGTTTTTGTTAATATTTTGAGTAAGATTTTATTTTGACATTTTTTACATTTTTTGGTAGCTTCAGTAGTTTTGTTGTGTTTTTGTCATTTTTCTTTTTTGTAATATGTCTACACAACATTTTTTAAAATTATTATTATTATTTTATTATTTCGTTATTTTAAGTTATTTGCCTTGGCAACAAGCTAAAATAAAATACATTCAAGTTTTTGTACTTTATTCTACTTAAGTTAACATTTATTTTAGTTTAAGTAACAAAAGTATTATTTTTAATGGTTCTAGTTAACTACAATAATTCCGCACTAAAAACTTTTTTTTGTCTCTAATCATTAACATATGTCAAGCCAAGTCACTACAAGGTATGAGGCATGATTGCCGCTCCCTCTAACACTTATTCAAATTTCAAGAGCAATTTTTATCTCATGACCTGATTATTTTTGCGCTGACCTTATGGGATTACGCGTCTTCATTGTACCATTTTTAGAGTGTGATATACCAGCGCTGGTCTGCTTGTTAAAGTCTGCAGCTGTTGTCTCCAGAGACGCCCACTGAGCTTTCATATAGAGCCACTTCTGAGTGAAAGTATCTCCAGAGCTCATTCCCAACAGGACGGCCTGAAGTGGGGCACAAAGACGCACAGCAACAGTAACCATCCAAAACACACTGACTGTATACATGAGGTTTAAAAGTGGAAAGCCGTGACATTGTTTAGGAACAGCGTGTCTCATCCTGTTTAGCAACTTCTGACCAACAACCAGCAGAACATCTTAAACATGTTTACATGTTCCTCCACGATCACTCAATGACTGCATCGATGGAAGTGAAATGAAGAAGCTTGTTTTACCTCGACATATCTCGTTTTAAATGCATTGCTCTTTTAAGGCTCACAGGAAGTTGTCAGTTGTTTCATTAAACACCAGTTTCTTTAAAGAACTCAAATGAGCAAACAAGTCAGTTGTTAACATACAATGAGAAGAGCTTTAGTGAAACATCTGATGATTTTGATGAGAAATGTTTGAGTTTATATTGAATTGTTGGGGTTTCAATTGTTCAGCTGTTTCAATTGAAGAAACATGAACTAAAAATAATAATAATAATTTCCGATGAGGCAACAGAATGATTTCATTCGCTTTTCATTTTCTCTTATTTATTGATTGATTGATTGATTTACAGTTAGCACAATAACCCTGAAATCATCATTGTTATAATGCAACACTGTTATTCTTCTATTCTTAAAATATACATAATATAAATATTAAAACATTTTTTTTAATTATTATTATTTTAAAGTGTTTGTGTGTTTATATATGTGTGTGTGTATAATGCAAAATACATACATTATATATATATGATATATATATATATAATATTAATTATAATTATAATATATATAATATATATATAATTGATATTGAAGTATGACCTAAATGATTACAGTCAAATACATTTGGATGTCTTGATTCACCAAATGTACATGCAGAGAGACCCATGAGAGGAACGCTGGAGTCAGTGCAGGTCTCAGATCCGTGATTCACAGAGGATCTCCCAGATCAGATGCTGTCTGCCGTCAAAACAATCTCAAATGTCACTGTCATGTATGTCACTGCCAAATTTTCCCTCTCCAGAACCACTTCTGATATCCGCTTTTTATGGGTTGTATAAAAGGTAACAGAATAATGCCACGAATTAGGATATTTGAAGTGTAATTCAGTCTCGGCACACTTTAGAAATGTCACTGTGAAAGGTGGGACAACTGACCCTGAATCAGACGCCCACAAGGGTGCAAGTAAAGCCACAGGCTTCAATTCCCATGACACGAACCCTGGAAAGAAAAGGGATGACAGATCTCAATTCTTTCTCTTTCTCCTGAGACTCAAACCCCATTTGGGTCAGTTTGAGTTTTTTAGGAGCTTCATCAAAGTTAAACTTCCCAGCAGAGTCTCATGAAAGCTCGGAGCCCCTCCTTCAGTTGTCAGAGCTTGGCTTTGCCTAATACGTCCATAACACGGCAGCGCTGTGATCACGGCTATTCTAGTACGGCCGACTGACAGCAGCGATTGGAGCAAATTAATGAGGCGGGACTCTCATCACTTCTAATTAGAAACCACACTAAAAACTATTTTTGGCCTCTGTTTCTATGGAGAGAATTCAAGCCTCCCACCCGGACAATCCCAGGAACAAATATAGATGGATACGAGCGGCAGCAGAGTCACATGGCCTCCGTCTGTGACTGTGAGAGTTAGTAGGAAGAATGAGTATTACTGTACTTTTCCAAATATTTCTAATGCATAATAAGCATTATAGATTACAAAATAGATTTTTACATGTTCTTTAGAAAATTAAAGCGTTGTTTACACATGCAAAATTAAATACATATACTAAAAACTATATGATGAAATTTTATATATATACAGTGCCACTGCAAAAAAAAATTGATGATCCACGACTGTTTTCTGTTTTGTGATGGTTGTTCATGAGTCCCTTGTTTGTTCTGAACAGTTAAACTGAGCTGTTCTTCAGAAAAATCCTCCAGCTCCTGCAGATTCTTCAGTTTTCCAGCATCTTCTGCATATTTGAACCCTTTCCAGCAGTGACTGCATGATTCTGAGATCCATCCTTTCACACTGAGGACAACTGAGGGACTCAAACACAACTATTAAAAAAGGTTCAGACATTCACTGATTCTCATGAAGAAAACACGGTGCATTAAGAGTCGGGTGTGAAAACTTTTGAACAGGATGAAGATTTCCACATTTTTCTTATTTTGTAGAAATACAATTTTTTTTCAATTTAGTACTGCCCTTCGGAAGCAACAGAAGATACTGGCATGTTTCCCTGTAAAACAAATTAAGTACAATTTACCTTGATCTTCAAATTCAAAAGTTTTCACCCCCGGGTCTTAATGCATCGTGTTTCCTTCTGGAGCATCAGTGAATGTTTGAACCTTTTTTAATAGTTGTGTTTGAGTCCCTCAGTTGTCCTCAGTGTAAAAGGATGGATCTCAGAATCATGCAGTCACTGCTGGAAAGGGTTCAAATATGCAGAAGATGCTGGAAAACTGAAGAATCTGCAGGAGCTGGAGGATTTTTCTGAAGAACAGTTCAGTTTAACTGTTCAGAACAAACAAGGGACTCATGAACAACCATCACAAAACAGAAAACAGTCGTGGATCATCAGGTAACCACACACAGTATTAAGAACCAAGGGTTCACAAACTTTTGAATGGGGTCACTTCAATAATTTCAGCAATTTTTTTGTCTTGTGGACTAAATGTAAACATCTTTTATGTACAATATCTTACTCAGGACAGTACTAAATAAAAATAACATGCATTTTGTATGATCTCTCTTATTTTGTTAAAATTACTACTAAAATTTTCACAGGTTCTGCAAGGGGTTCACAAACTTTCAAGTGGCACTGTATATACAGTGCATTCAAACCCCTTCACATTTTTCAATTTTGTTATGTTGCAGCCTTGATACAAGCCTGTCTCTGAGCTCTGCAGGCAGTTCCTTTGACCTCATGGCTTGGTTTTGGCTCTGATATCTGAATTTAATTTACCACAGGTGGACTCCAATCAAGGTGGAGAAACATCTCAGCAATGATCAAGAGAAATGGGAGGCACCTGAGCTAGATTTCATGTGTTGTTACAAAGGGTCTGAATACTTATGTCAATGTGATATTTCAGTTTTTTTCTTTTTAATACATTTACAGACATGATTCTGTTTTCACTTTGTCATTAAAAGCCATGGAGTGTAGATTAATGAGAGAAAAAATGAATTGAAACAATTGTAGTATCAGGCTGCAACATAACAAAACTGAAAAAATTCTCAATGCACTGTATATACATATACTCTTTAGTTTTAGTTAACAATAACAACACTGGTTCTGAGTAGACTATAATGTGTTGCTATGCACATGCTTGGACGTTGTGGCTTGTTGCCAGGGTGTTTGCTATGTGACTGTTGAATTATTATTATTTTCTCTTTTAACATGTTGCTGGTTAGATTTTTGCTCAAATACAAATACAGTATGAAAAGTATTACCAGTGATGCTCACGTGATGCAACCATCAGCTTTAGAAACACTAAAGTCATTCAAAATCATTTTTGTGGTTTATTTCCAAACCCCACATTACAAAATAACAGTGTTGTGAACTCTGACATTTAAAGAGAGCTCTTGGCTTACAGGAAGACACTTTACCAAAGCAGCTCATGCAAAAACAGTGTGGAAGGCCTCCAGCGTCGTAGCACCTTTGTGGGAAAATAATAAATTAAAAAAAGAAAATTAAACGCTTTTTTCTTTTTTTCTTTTTTTTTAAGTCAGTGCAAAAATATAAACAATGCATAGAAATCCATTAGCGAATGTCTACCGTCTGCTGAGCGCACCCAGAGAGTTTTTGCCCTTGAAATCCTGGAGCCGGATTCAGATGGTCCGGGTCGCGCTCGTACAAGCACAGTGTGACAAAAGTGACATTAAACCAGCGTTTGAAAATAAAATTACACTTTGCATCAGCCTAACATGAATGGAACAGAATATGCACCTTGAGCATATCACGGTAAATTTACAGGAAAGCTTAAAAGATTCAAAATGTGCTTTGCATTCAGTTTTTATCACCCAACATTTTCATTTAATGATATATCTTAGGAGGTTGATTAGGAAGACCGTTTCTGCCACGGAATAAAATAACAAAAAGACTTTTTATCTCACAATTCAGACTTTCTTTCTTGCAATTCTGAGAAAAAAGAAGCCATAAACTCAGAATTCAGACCTTTTTTCTCACAGTTCTTTTTCTCTGTAATAAAAAGGTAACTGTGACTTTTTACCTTATAAGTATATTTTTTCTAAGTGTTTTGTAAGATATATTACAAGAAAAGAGTTGTGAGATAAAAATAATTTTCTGAGTTTTTTTCCTACAATTCTGAGAAAAACCAGATATAAACTCACAATTCTAAGAAAAAAGTCAATTGCAAGATATAAACTCAGAATTCTGGCTTTTTTCTCGCAGGTGTTTTTTCCTTTTTGCCAGAATTAAAGGTAATTGCAGCTTTTTCTCTCACAATTTTTTCCCAGAATTCTGAGTTTACATCTTGCAATTCTGTTTTTTTTTTTTTTTTTTTTTTTTTTTTTTTTACCATGTAATAAAGAGTTTAAAAAAGGTAACTGACTTATGTATTCTGAGAAAAAAGATGACAGATAACTTAGAACTGAAAGATATAAACTCAGAATCACAGTTTACATCTCACAATTCTGTTCTTTGTTTCTATCAGAGAATTAAAAAAACTCTAATTTTAGCTTCCTTTCTTGCAGTTCTGAGTTAATATGTTGAAATTGTGACTTGTTTTCTTAGAACTGTTAGAAAAAGCCAAAATTGTGAAATGAAAAGTCACAAATCCTGTGGCCAAAAAATTTAAAAGCTTACACATGTTGAAGCTGCAATAAAAACTAAGAAAGAGAAAAAGTGAACAAGTAGGTTGTTTTCTGATATTGGCACAGTGTCTGATCTACTGCTTTGAATATTATAATTTTTAATCATTTCTAATGTCCTGATCAGTAGCAATAAGTGTGCTGGTTGGGTTTTTTATAATAATAATAATAATAATAATAATAAAGTGTGATTTTACTGTTTAAAATAGTACTGTTTACTATTTTAAGTCACTTGCTTGCTTTGTCAAATTTTCAGTACATATATATAAATTACAAATATAGGGATGCAATTTCACTGAAACCATTCAATGTAAAATTTCTAGATGCTTTTCTACTTGTTTTAGTTCAACAAAAGCAGTAATATGCAAGTTTTCAAAATCGCACGGCCAAAGTGCAGGAGGTTTGTGTAAAGCTGAAAAACTCAAATGTATTATTTAGAAAAACCCTTCATTGTGAAGAGTCCAGGTGAAGAATAATAAACTGTCCTCTTGTACACTTTGCATTTCAACATTTAGACGAGCCCAGAGTTTTGATATTTCACAGCGTTTCAGTTCTGTTACGAGACAAAAGAACATACCGTGTGATTTAAAACGACACATAACCATGATAAAAACACACAGAAACACCTCGTGCTCCGTTACCTTTTCACACACTCAAATAAAATCACAAAAAATGAGTTAAGGCACCAATAGAGGCACGATCCTTACGTGTGCGCAAAAAGCTGAACTTCACAAGCATCCATCCATCTTTCTGGACCGTCTGAGGTCATGAGAGAGTTGAACACAGTGAAGCACAAAAACATACGAGCGTAATATACGTTAGATACGATCCCATTCACACAAACACACACTTACAGAAGCAGAAACAAACAAAACATCCAACTCATACCAAAGCAAATCATATCAATGATAATAAACATTCTCAAGCAAATGATTTCAATGATAATATAATAGTAATATAGTTTTGTTTTCTTCTTGTCGTAATCATGCAATCGGTTATTTTTAAAGGACATTCAAATGAGGTTTGTTCTGATTGTCAGCGATACTGAAGACTGAACTGAACATATACACTACCAGGCAAAAAGAATTCTCTTCTGCTCACCAAGCCTGCATTTATTTGATACAAAATACAGCAAAAGCAGTAATACGGTCAAATATTTTTACTGTTTAAAATGACTGCTTTCTATCTAAATATATTTTAAAATGCAATTTATTCCTGCAATCAAAAGGCTTAATTTTCAGCATCATTACTCCAGTCTTCAGATCCTTCAGAAATCATTCTAATATGCTGATTTTCTGTTTAAGAAATATTTTTAATATTATTATCAATATTTAAAACAGCTGAATATTTTTTTAAGGATTCTTTGATGAAAAGAAAAATACAAAGATCAGCATTTATCTGAAATAAAAAGCTACAGAAATTAATACTTTTATTTTGCAAAGATGCTTTAAATTGATCAAAAGTAGTTTATAATGTTATAAAAGATTTATATTTCAGATAAATGCTGTTCTTCTGAACTTAATATTCATCAAAGAAACCTGAAAAAAATCCTACTCAGCTTTATAATAATAATAATAAAAAATGTCTTTTTTTTTTTTTTGAGCAGCAATATTAGAATGATTTCTGAAGATCATGTGACACTGAAGACTGGAGTAATGATGCTGAAAATACAGCTGCGCATCACAGAAATAAATTACATTTTAAACTATATTTAAAAAGAAAACAGTTATTTTAAAAAGCAAAAATATTTCACAATTTTACTGTTTTTGCTTTACTTTGGATCAACTAAATGCAGGCTTGGTGAGCAGAAGAGACTTCTTTAAAAACATTACAAATCTTACTGTTCAAAAACGTTTGTCTGGTAGTGCACAAAGCTGGTTTGAAATGTCATAAATCAGTGCCTAAATGTAAGAAAAACACAAAATTATGCGACTAACCAGGTGGACCGAAAGTCTCGCTCTCGTTATGTACACATCACGCACCCGGCTGCTTTCCACACAGACGTTATTGCACAGTGAAGCCACCTTAGGTGTATAAAAATAGAGTAAGTTCATTGAAACGAGTGGAATCCAGCCTCCTCTGGGGGCTTTAGCCAGCACCAGCGGCCAAGAGCCGTCGTATGACCGCAGCACAGTGTTCGGCTGGTTTTCCTCATGCAGGTCTCATCCAAAAATCAAGGATACTCCGTCTGGAAAGGAGCTGCTATACGACGGTCTCGAGGCCCGTGAGTTTGGGTGTGAGTATGCGTGGAGTGATGCCGTTGTTCAGGTCTTCCTCGAACTCTAAAAGCTGGCCCATGAAGTTGAGGTTGGGCGAGATGATGGGCCGCCGGGACTTGACGAACTTGTAGGCATCTGTCATGGTCATCCAGGTGTGTTTCATCAGGTAGGCGATGACGATGGTGGCGGAGCGCGACACGCCGGCCTGGCAGTGAATGAGGAGCCCGCGGCCGGCTTGGTGCGCCTCTTCTGTGGACGGGAAAAACAGAGAATGTCAGCAAAAAATGTCCCGATCATCAGCATTTCTCTGAAAACTTCCCGTCAAGTCACAGATGTCCCTGTTCTCAAAAATGTCTTTTTTTTTACCCTCAGTCAGGTTGAATCTCAAAGAAACATCTGCATGAATCAATCAATAAAATACTATAAATATTTGGCTATAAATATATAAATATTGCAATAGTATGTTATATAATTTATTATGCATTATATATATATATATATATATATACATAAATATAGAACATTTTAATTATTGTGAAATTACATATAATTTATATTACAGATATATAAGTGTATTACACAAATCGTAATTATAATTAATTTTTTTAACATTAATTAGGTATTACAATAATAATTTATATAATTTATTCTGTATTATTATTATTACAAATATTATGTAATTATTAACTTATATTACATACAATTAATTAAATATATAAATTAAATATAGATATGTAATCATTAATCATTATATAATTTACAATACATAAATACACAAATCGTAATTATTATTATAATTATAATTTTACTATGAATTATAATTATTATAATAATTTGTATAACATTTTGCAAGATTTATTATGCATTTTTGTTAAATATAGAATAACCTTTCATTGTAACAGTTAATTATAATTATTATAGTAATAATTTACATAACATTCTGTATAATTTATTATGTATTATATTATATGCGTTTTTTGTTAAATATATAATATACAGTGGTTGTTAAAATGATTAGAACACTAGTATTTTCTACAAGATAAAAAATGTTAAAAATGGTTTTAAGTCAGTTATATATATATTCATTATTATAACTATACTTTACTATACTTCTAGCATTAAATATAGTTTATTACTATGCATATTGTATTTATTCATTATGGATGTGTAAACACACACACACGCATACATACACATGCATAATAAATAAATACATTTTTTTTTTTTCTCTTTCAGCAAAACTGTCTTCCTCCTGATTCTGCAGTTGAAATACTCTTCTCTGTCGTACCGATGAACTCGAAGGCCTCCTCGAAGTACTGCCGCAGGTTCTGTTTGTTGCTGTCGCTGGCAGGTAAGCGCTTGTACTTGAACAGGCCGAGCTCGTAGTGATAGAGCGGCAGGTGCGTGGTGACGTTCAGGATGAAGCCGATGTCCATGTGCTGCATGAGCTCCAGGTCCTGAGCGTCCCGTTCGTTGCCCAGGTACAGGAAGGGAAGGATGGCCGTCAGCTCTGCGTTCTCGATGTCCGGCGTGGAGGGCAGGGAATGAGGTAGCGCCCCCGACAGGCCCACCGCGGTACTGCCGTCCTGTCCTTCCTCCAGATGAAGAGAGTGCTCACACAGATCATCGTGGCTCTGTCGGAAACCAGCAAGGCCTCCTACGAAACATTCATTAAAAACAATTAATCAATCGCTCAACCAACAGAGAGCTCACAAATAAAGCATGAAGCTTAATATATGTCCCTGGAGCACAAAACCAGTCATAAGGGTCAAAACTTTGAAATTGAGATTTATACATCATCTAAAAGCTGAATGAATTGCATTGTTGGGATGTGACAATATTTGGCCGAGATACAACTATTTGAAAATCTGGAATCTGAGGGAGCAAAAAAAAAAAAAAAATCATCTTTAAAGTTGTCCAAATGAATTCTTAGCAATGCATATTACTAATCAAAAATTAAGTTTTGATATATTTACAGTAGGAAATTTACAAAATATCTTCATGGAACATGATCTTTACTTAATATCCTAATGATTTTTGTCATAAAAGAAAAATGTATAATTTTGACCCATATAATATATTGTTGGCTATTGCTACAAATATACCTGTGCTACTTATGACTGCTTCTGTGCTCCAGGGTCACATATAATAAAACTTTTTGTCCGTAATGTACAGTATTGACTGTTTATAAGAGTCCAGGCTGTTGCGTGCTCATTTGTCTCATCATAAGAGACGTGTCATGTTTTTGAGGTCACATTAAAGGATTTGCATGTAATTTGCATTTCAGGTTGAATAATTTCCTGATCGCGTTACAGATCTGTCTTATTTGCATGCAGAATGATTAATAGTATCTCCCGAGATCAGTCAGAGCTTATCACATACTTTATTAGGCCATAAATTCATATAAGAAACACGGCAAAAAATATGACACTGAAATTCAGAGATATCATATATAGTTTAAATGTATTTAATGATCAATATACATAATTAAATAAAGTAAAATATTTTTATCGATATAATTAATTATAACATTATTAATTATAATGTATTATTACTACATAATGCAACATTATATATAATTATATTAGGTATTATAAATTTGTAAAATGATGTTTTATATTATAATCTAATCTCCATAATGAATGAAATAAATATTTATAATATTGCAATATAATATAAAATACAACGTAATTTATTATTATACTAGAATTAATTGTTATATTAGGCATTAATAATAAATTAGAATTAGTATATCTGATAATATAATCTCGATTCCCATTTTATAATATAATAAAATCTCACATTTACATTTAAGTATTTATTTATTTACTTTTAAAACATTAATAATTATGATATAATAATACATTATATTTATAATATTAGGTAGGTTATTAATTATGTCCAATTTTAAGAAATAGTAATTAAAACATTTCTATATACTGTAATAAAAAACAACATTGTATATCATTATATTAGGTATTGTAAATTATAATTTGTATAATTATGTCTTACAATATAATCTAAACTTAGAATATCCATAATTAAAAATGTTCATTATAATATTGCTATATAATATAAAAAAACAACATTATATAATATATTAGGTCATATAAATTATAATTAGTATGTTGTATAATATGATATAATCTCCATAATTTACATTGAAGCATTTAGCAGATGCTTTTATCTAAAGCAATAATTAATTAAAACATTAATAATTATAATATGATATTACAATATACTTTAAAATACAATGTTATATAATATTATTACATCTTATAATTACATCTTATTTTTTAACATAGTATAATTTTCCAAATGATGTTATGAGCTTTCATATGTGTCCAGAATAGTGTGTTAAACCTCTATCAACACCTGAGGCCTTGAGCAAACACCAGCTGTAACACCGAAGACAAAGAACAAGCATCAGCAAACCAGAAAACACCCTTGTAATAGATGTTTAGCTTGTCATACTGGACATCTGCGCTTCCCTCAGTAACGTACATCAGATGAACACAGGGTGTGAGGTTATAGTCTGTTAAATTTCAGTTAGTCAAATGTAAAACCTGTAGCACCTGTTAACCTGCCTCTCATTCACAACTGATGAATGAATGAATGAATCTCATTAATCGCACCAGAGAGCACCTTCAACCCTCGTTCATTTTTAGAAAGAAAAGCTTTTGCTGTCCACTTTGGATGTTTGCACTTTTGAAACCACCTGTTTTTCCTCATGCTTTGCACATAAGCCAGATGGGTTATGCATAATCCAACGATAATAATGTCAATGTATTTATTTCCTATATTTATTCATTTATCTTTATTATCAAGGCTTTGGCAATTGCATATAATTTAAAATATGATATTTGTTTTATGTGCTTGAGTACATATATATATATATACTACAAAGCAAAGAGTACTTTTTGTGTTAAAAATTAAAATAAAAAGTTGATCCCACACACACACAAAAAAAAGCTATTGCTGAAATCTTTCAAAATGAGAAATGTATTATTCTACATGTATACTCTGCAGTGAATGGGTGCCGTCAGAATGAGAGTCCAAACAGCTGATAAAAACATCACAATAATCCACAAGTAATCCACAGCACTCCAGTCCATCAGTTAACATCTGGAGAAAACAAAACCTGAAACAAATCCAGCATTAAGATGTCCATAATCCATAATAACACTTCCTCCAGTGAAAAAGTGGTCTGGTCTGAATCCAGACAGAAATCTGCACAGATCAAGCAGCGTTTACAAGCCAAAACAGCTCTAAATAAATATGTGGCTGGGTTTTGATGTGACCTGATGGACTTTTTCACTGGAGGAAGCGTTATTATTAAGGTATTTTGGACAGAAGTGATGGTTTGAAGTTAAAATGCTTTAATACAGGATTTGTTTCTTGCAAACGTGCATCTACTGGCTTCACAATAGCTTAACTGAAAAGGAAAGGACATGATGTGTGACCAAGTATGGTGTCCCATACTCAGAATCTGTGCTCTGCATTACACCCTTCCAAGTGCACACACACACACACACACACACACACACACACACACACTCCCCCCACTGATACCCCACTGTGACCTTTGGGTTACAAGTCCCTTTGATGGAGCTGTTTGAAACAAACTCATACACCACCCATTCACCCCAAAACATCCATTGCTGATGCAATGCTACATTTCTCCAAATCTGATGAAGAAACAAACTCATCTACGTCTTTGATGCCCTGAGGGTGAGTATATTTCCAGCAAATTTTTATTTTTTGGTGACAAATTCCTTTAATCTCAAAGAGCAATAGTTAAAACTCAACCGTGCCAAATGTCTGCATGGATACAGTACTGCGTTACACAAGCGACATTTGGTGGCTCAGATGTTCACAAACTGGCGAACGTCAAAGGATGCATTGAAGGACTAGAAACAGCAAATTCGCATTAGACTGAGATCTTTTCTTTTCGTTTTTAAAGATCAAGACCTCCTATGCAAATTTTCAAGATCCTCCTGATTGATGGAGGAATTAATAAATACGTGGCCTTTCCTGCAGGGCTCCATGAGATTGAGGGCAATACTGACTCTGAGGAGATTCAGAAGCACAGCAGGTCTGCAGTCTGAACAGCTTTTATCTGCAAGCATTCTGCAAGAGCTGTGATACGCTCGCTAACACACACACACACACACACACACACACACACACACACACACACACCCTTCCAGGAGAAAACAATCCCAGAATGCAAAGCAAGCTCAGTGAAGCGATTCATTCAAGAGAAATGTTGATTTATTCAGTATTTTAAAAATACCATTTTACCCAAATCATTAATATAAAATGTAACATTATATATTATGAGGTATCATAAATTATAATTATTATTATTATATCTTAAAATGTTAAAATGTAATATGATTTTTATAATATCAATAATTCCATAATTAATACTAACATTATAAATTATAAAATTGTATCACTATATAATATAAATTATTATTAAATTATAAAATATTATATCATTACATCATATGAATTAGGTATTATAAATTATAATTAGTATATTTTTCTTATATTTTTATAATATAATATCATCTCCTTTTAATAATAGTTATAGTTAGGGAATCCATTAATTATAATACAATATTACTATATAATATAAAATACATTACATCTTATTAAATTAGACACTTTAAATTATAATTAGTACAATTATATTTGATAACTTTATAAAATACCATTTTATAATATATGCAATCTCCATAATTACAGAATTATTATTAATAATAGGTATAATTACATTTTATATTTTTATAATATAATATAAAAACATAATATGAAAACATGTTACTATATAATATAAAATACACCATTATATATTATTTAAATTAAGTGATACACATTATAATTTGTATAATCATATCTAAAATATTATATTATATTATATATTATATTATATTATATTATTATATTTACACATTTGGCAGATTTTTTTCCCCCAAAGTTCATGCATATAATATAAAGTCAAGGTCAAAATTATTGATTTTTAATTTTAAAAAATCACAAATATCTAAGCTTTAATTAAGTAAAACAACTGAAAGTAAATTGTAAAATATTTACCAATAATTCTGACCTCGACTGTACAAATAATATTCATTTTCCAAGTTGAGTACTGTACCAGCATATGCATAACCCACATTCCAAACCAATTATGAGATTCCATTTCAGGCTGCTGCGTTAGAACTAGACAGCTCACTAGAATTTGGAACAGAGTCCTAGTGTGTGTGTACAATGACATATCGGCTCAGTTCCAAAACTTCTAAAGCAGCAGCCTAACTGATTATCTCATATGCAACATAAGTGACCCTGGAGCTCAAAACCAGCCATAAGTAGCACAGTTATAATAGCTAACAATACATTGTGTGGGTCAAAATTATTGATTTTTCTTTCATGCCAAGTAAAGATCATGTTCCATGAAGATATTTTGTAAATTTCCTACTGTAACTATATCAGAACTTCATTTTTGATTAGTAATATGCATTCCTAAGAACTTCATTTGAACAACTTTAAAGGCTATTTTTTTCAATATTTAGATTTTTTTGCACCCTCAGATTCCAGATTTTCAAATAGTTGTATCTCAGCCAAATATTGTCCTCCTAACAAACCATACATTAATGGAGAGATTATTTATTTCTCAGCTTTCAGATGATGTATTTAAATAAATTGACCCTTATGACTGGTTTTGTGGTCCAGAGTCACATATGTATAATTTGTCCAAAACAAAGTAACTTAGAAGGCAACACGTCAGAAAAGAAGGCATGTATGATGCCTAGGTTTTGGAGCAGATGCATGCAGGGGACGTCAGCTGACAGACGCACTCTGTCCTCGTCCCTCGACTCTTCACGCCAGCCAAACAAGGCAAAAGATGGCAACAGACTCGCGCGCGGCTAGAATAGCGCTGGCTCTTCACCATCAGCTGCTGCCAGGGGCCGCAGGAGCTCAGGCACGCAGAGACACATGGCCATCGCAGCGAGAGCTGGACATGCCTGTCAGCAAGCTGAGGTCAGATCAACTGCAGACGTAACACAACTACTGTACTGTCTGGCTAGTTTGTTGACACACCTCACAGTCCTACTGTTCTAGCCTCATAATATTCAATTAACAGTTGCTAAATCAATTTATTACAAAATATACAATTGTGCAACGCCGTACAAGTCTCTCCTGCTCACCAAGGCTGTATTTATTTGATTAAAAATACAATAAATACAGTAAAATTATAAAATAGCTGTTTTCTATAATATAATGTAAAATGTAATTTATTTTTATGAAGCAAAGCTGAATATTCAGCATAATTACTCCTGTCTTTAGTGTCACATGAACTCATTCTAATATGCTGATCTGCTTCTCAAGAAACATTTCTGATTATTGTCAATGCTGAAAACAGTTTTTGTGGAAAACGTGATCCATTTTATTTTTCAGGATTTTTTGATGAACAAAAAGTTCCAAAGGACAGTATTTGTTTGAAGCAGAAATATTTGTAACATTTTAAATGTCAGAAATAAAACTCTTTACTGTCACTTTGTTGCCATCCTGATTCCTTGCTGAATAAAAGCATTCATTTCATTCAAAAAAAGACTTTTGAGTACAATCATGACTAAAAGACTTTGTAATTCAATGACAAAAACTAGTGTTGGGCAACAACTAGTTAGTTACTAGTAACTAGTTACAGTAATAATAGTACTTTCTGCAGTAACTAAAGTAACTAATCACGTATTGAAGGCCAACAATTCAATAATTCCTAGATTTATTTTCATAACTTTACTCTGGCTTGCCCACCCACATCCCTCTGATCCCAATATAATTTGTATAAAATCTTTTTAGAGAATGAAACGTTTTCTTTTTGATCAAATACATTATGGAATATAATCCTATATGGGTAACAGAGAAATTAGCTTCAAACATGACAATTAATGAGATTAATACAACACTTTTACTTGAGGTTACTATTAATCCCCACTGAGTGTTTGTAATAACTTCTTTCTGTGATCCAATGTAGATTTTGATCAAATGATGAAGCGGAAATATATTTTTAGTTAACATTTTAGAAGAATTTTATGCAATTACAACTTCTATGGGGCCTGAAAGTAGTGTAACTAATAACTGTTGCCAGAAAGTCATAAGTAAAGTAATATTATTACTTTTGAATGGAGAAATTAGTAATGAAGAATATATTAGATTTTGTGAGTTACCAGCCCAACACTGTTCACATCACACATCAAGAAAGCCCAGGATTACACTACAAGTTTCAGAAAGTGAAAATCCCACACGCTTACTCAAAAGCAACGGTCTGAAAACGTCTGAGAGGGTGGCTTCATCTTTGAAAATAATTCAGATCAAGTTCATACGCCAACGAAAAAAAAAGTAGGCGTTTTGAAAAACGAGTCATTTCTAGAAATGAATCATTCAGCTAGTTCTATTTCTGCAAGACTCAGATGACTGTAGGTGAAATAAAAGAGGCAGCACAAACGTTAGGACAGAGGATTCACAAAACAAGAGATAAGAATGAAAACCACTAGGCTATTTTCTGCTTATTTTCTCATTTATGAGTAAAGCTGAGACATCGTTTTTACATCTTAATAAGTGCTTATTATGAAAAATATTTGAGAACATTCATGAACTGCACTTGCGCTCTTAAAGATAAAGGTTCTTGATTGCCTCGATGGTTCCATGAAGAACCTTTAACATCCATGCCTTTCCAATTCAACAAAAGGTTCTTCAGAGTGAAAAAAGGTTCTTTAGATCATTTAAATGTCTTTCGAACTATGAAAATAGTTATTTTAAGATAAAAAAAAACCTTTCGAAAGCTTGTCTTTTTAGAATTTATCTCACAAAACTTTTTTCTTTTCAAGATTTCCATGAGTCTGGCCCTAGGACTCTAAACGTTGAAAGAAAAAGCATTCGATTGGTTCCTTGAAGAACCTTTGATTTCCATGGAACTCTTCCATTCCACAAAAGATTTTCAGATTTTTTCAAATGTTCTTGGATTAGGAAAAACAGCCTTTAAAAAAATCTTTCGGAACTTTAATGTTAAACAGCGTACTGAACATTCTTTTAGAATATATCTTTTTTCTTAAAAAAGATTGTAAATGTTGGAAGAAAAAGCATTTTTGCACCAATCATGGAACATGAACATTCTTTTTAGAATTGTATTATTTTCTAAAGATTTCGGCCCCTGGACTGTAAATAGTAGAAGAAAAGAATTCAATTGATTCCTTAAAGAACCTTTAACATCCACGGAACTTTTCCATTCCACAAAAGATTCTATCGATTTTTTCAAATGTTCTTGGATTAGGAAAAACGGCCTTTAAAAAAATCTTTCGGAACTTTAATGTTAAACAGTGTACTGAACATTCTTTTAGAATGTATCTTTTTCCTTAAAAAAGATAGAAAAAATGGTCTTCTTCTCTTTCAGAACCTTTATTTTAAAAAGTGCACTCAACATTCTTTTTAGAATGTATCTTTTCTTAAAAAAGATTTGAAATGTTGGAAGAAAAAACATTCGATTCCTTGAACTTTTCCATTGCACAAAAGATTCTTCAGAATTTTTAAAAATGTTCTTTAAGTAAGAAAAAAACTGTTTTGGAACCTTGTACTCAACATTCTTTTTAGAATGTATCTTTTTTCTAAACGTTGGAAGAAAAACTGCGAGCCCATCCATCTGCGAACCTTCACTCTCAAAAGCAGGCCTACCTTTAAGAACGATGGGGTCCTTTCCTTCCCTCCGCAGCGACTCCAGAACCACTTGCAGAGGCTGAGACGGCGTCAGCCGGCCCGGGTCCACCGTGCTTTCGTCGTACACCACCAGCTCTTTGGAAAAAATCCCCTTGAAGGAGTCCTTGCTCTGCAGGCAGGAGATGAGGTCCAGGACGGTGATCTTGCCCTGCTGGAGCCGTCGGCGGCTGATCTTGTCCGAGCAGTTGATGTGCACGGCGCCTCGGATGTGGCTCTTGTTAAACTCCATGAAGGGCCGGCAGTCGATGATGACGGGCACCGGCCCCACCGGGTGGCCCAGCGGGCAATGCGTCAGCTTCTTGGCCAGTTCGTTAGGGTGGATGACCCGCATGCCGCCCCTGCTCAGGCCCGAAGTGAGACTGGGAGCACTGTAGGCCTCCGTGGGGGCCCCATAGCCCACTCCAGAGTTCAGGTTAGGGCTGCTAGCGCTGACCTGGCCATCCTTCTCGTAGGTGCTCACCGTGCAACAGCTGGCACTGCTGCATCCACACGTCAGCGAGCGTGTGGAGCCGCTGGACGAGGGCATATACGTAAGCTTGGTCGCCTGGATCTTCACCACGGTGGTGCTGCTGATGACCGTCGACTGACCGACGGTGCCCACGGTGGCTTCCAGGTAGCTGGTGTCCAGGCGGAGTCGGAGTTCCTGAGGTCGTATAGGCCTTGGCAGCGCCACCACAATTCTGTCGTCTAGAGGAGAAGGAGGCATGGAGAGACCACAGAGGGCTGGCACACCACGGAGAACTCAGATGTCCGCTCGGTCGCAAGCTGCTCGCTGAGAAGCACAACAGAATCAGAGATGGATTTAAAAAATGAAGGCTGTTTGCGCCGGGATGCCATTGAAGAAGCATTTTTGCTTTACCCATGTGCAGAACATTTTAAAAATCTAAAGCTAAGTGTTTCCCAACTTTGTTCTTTGGAAGCACACCAACACTACACATTTTCAAATTGTGTTAAATTAATTCATTAATTAAAAATAATTCGAAAATTATATTTTAAAAGATTTAATTAAATATTTTAATTTTATAATAATTATTGTATTTTATTTGTATTAAAAATATTTTTAAATAATTTTAAAAAACTTAATTATTTATTTAAATACTTACATTTACACAACTTACATTTATTTAAAATAAAATGACAACATTGTAGTGTCTTTCAATATGTGAACACCTTAAAAAAATTTAAATAGTCATTGAAAATAAAATACAGAAAGATAATATACTCTAAAAATCAGAAAGACAGAAGACAGTGAAACTGGTTTTAAAGAGACACAAGTGTGAATGCAATGAAAAAAAAATAATGCAATTAAATGATACTGTTAATAAATAATAAAATGAAATAAAATATAAATAAAATATAAATGTTAAAATATTTAAAAAAAATAGTCATTAAAAATAAAATACAAACAGAATATATATATAAGTGTGAATGCAAAGAAATAATGAAACGGTGTTTAAAAACAAAGTCAATTAACATTTAAATCATAAAAATATATTTAAAAATAAATAAATACACCAATGTTACAGGGTGCCTCCTTATGTCAACACCTTATTTAGTTTTATAATGATATTGAAATCAATCTATTTAAAGATATAAAATGATTAAAAAAATTACAATAAAAAAAAATCAATTTAATAATTTTATTTAAAATAAATTAGTAATAAAAATAAAATAAAACCCAATCATAAAGAAAATGTACTGTATAAATTAGCCAACCAGATGGGATCTTGGGATGGAATGCAAGTGTGAATGTACTAAAATAATTTTACCCTGTTTGAAATAAAATAAAACTAAAAATAATATTTAAAAATAATTAAACAGATGATGGACACATCCAAAATGTACTGCTGACGACTCTTCAGGAACAGAGCTGAAGACAAACGCTGACCTAAAGAACCTGTTTCCATGAAGAATAAAGATTCCATGGATGTTCTTCATGGACGCAATACAGAAGCTTTATTTTTAAGGCTGTAGTGTCGTCAAATGGACAGTCTGTTCTCACACAGGCCCGGCCCCAACCTGCAGGGGCTTCTCACTCATTTTTAGGGGAACCTGCAGAATGGCTTTCAGCTGAGAGCACTACAGTCAAATCAGCCGAGATATTTAATCAGCAATCGTGCATGTGTCACGAGACGTGCAGAACTTTCAGACCGATGTGTGCTTGATCTGATAGATTCCTACAGGCTCTCATCACAGGAGCGAATCGCTGACCCCATTCAATTCAAAAGAGCACACAGCAGCCCATTCCCAAACACGGCATGTGGACGTGCTGGGAATAAAATATGGAAAGGTTCTGCATCTGAGGCTAGACATCATCATTATTTCATGCGGTGACAATGCATGCAATTTACAGATGGGCTGCTTTGCACAGCACAGAATCTGTCAGGATCACAACTCGAGCTGAGCACAGCAATACATGGAAATGAAGTTTCAGCATCTGCGTTAAATGTGTCCTTATTTGCTGGAATGTAACACATCCTATAGATCTATATGGGGTGGGACTCCTCAGCAATCCCGTGCAATTACTAAACAACTCTAAACAGTTAAACATGTTCTTCAGACTTACATGCACGTGGTGTTTATCACCAGTGTCTTCCTTCCGCTGCTTATCGATCAGTCTGAGCCGCTCAGCCGGACCCGGCGCTGGAGACCCGCAGCATTTTCCTCCCGTCCTGCTTTGCTCTCTCTTCACTGATGGAGTTGGAGTTTGTAGCGGCTCCGCACTAGTATCACTTCAGACTGACGTGCGCCTGAACCAATGGAGCTCCGCGCTGCTGATGGAGAGCAACAGCGGCCCAGAAGTGGGAGGAGGCGCAGGGTGATGTCATTGAGAGCCAATCAGGAGAGAGCTCGGTGAAAGCGGTTTAAAGAGACGGGACGCGAGTGTGAATGCACTGAAACAGTAGTAAAATAAAATAGGCTAATTATACTGTGTTTAAAAATAAAATTATACAAAAGTAAAAAAAAATAAAAAAAAAAATAATAAATAAATAATAATAATTTAAATAATGGTTTTAATTAATAATATATATATATATATATATATATATATATATATATATATATATATATATATATATATATATATATATATATATATAAAAAAAATTTTTAAAGTGTATCAGTGTTGGAGGGTCCTTCATTATGTCAACACCTTAAAAGCAAACTTTTAAATATTTATAAAAAATAAAATGCTAACAGGAAAATAATATATTGTATATATTAGCCAATCAGAAGATGGTGAAACTGGTTTAAAGAGATGGGAAACAAGCGTGAACGCACTGAAATAGTAATGAATAAAGAATTTAAATGAAAATAAATTAGAATTAAAATCATAAAATAAAATAATTATATTGTGTTTAAAAATAATATTATACAATAAAGTAAAAATTATAAAAATAAATTAAAATACAGTTTTAAAAAGTGTTTCAATGTTGGAGGGTCCTTCATTATGTCAATACCTTAACAGCAAACATTTAAATATTTATTAAAAATAAAATGCTAACAGAAAAAGAATATATTGTATAAATTACAAAGAAGATGGGGAAACTGGTTTAAAGAGGCGGGACACAAGTGTGAATGCACTGAAATAGTAATGAATAAAGAATTCAAATGAAAATAAATTAGAATTAAAATCATAAAATAAAATAATTATAGTGTGTTTAAAAATAAAATAATACATCTAAAGTAAAATTTATTTTAAAAATACATTTAAATAAATGTAAAAAAAAATTGAAATATTAAAGGGTCCTTCATTATGTCAACATCTTAAAAGCAAAAATGTAAATATTTATTAAAAAACAAAATACACTAACACTTTATTTTAAGGTGTACTTGTAACACGTACTTACTAACAACAAATTACGCATAATTACATGCAGGTAACTGTAAGACCAACCCTAATCTTAGCCATATGGTAAGTACATGTAATTAATTAATATTAATCAGCACTTAAATATATTACATTATAAACAGGACACATTAAAATAAAGTGTAACCTTTATACTATTTTTATCTTTTTATTATTTTTATTATATTAATTTCTTTTTCATCATTTTTATTTTATTTTCAAACATTGTTCAATATTCCATTGCATTCACACTTGTGTCCAGTCTCTTTAAACCAGTTTTATACAATGTATTTATACTAATTTATACAATCCTGTATATTCATTTTCTGTTAGTATTTTAGGTTACACAATATTTTAAGGTGTCCTTGTTACAGTGTAATTATACATTTAAGTACTGAGTAATAATAATTAACTACATGTACTTACTATGGTTATGGTAAGGATTAGGGTTACTTGCATGTGATTATGTACAATTAATTGTTATTATAATAGAAAGTGCATGTAACATGTGTAACAAGGACACCTTAAAATAAAGTTTCCAAAGTAAATCATAAATGTTGTGGGGTCCTGCCTTATGTCATTACCACAAATTAAAATAGCTATTACAAATAAAATACAAACAGAAAGAGGAGAAACTTTGTGTAATGTGAAACATGATACCATGTTTAAGAAATAAAATATAAAAATGATAAATAAATAAACAAATAATGAAAAAAGACAACGTTTTTTGGATCATTATTTATGTCAACACCTTAAAAAATAAATGTAAATATGAAATAATAGTATAATATAAAAGATAAATTGATGATAAATAAAATAAAAATGCTGAAAAATAAAAAATATTAAATATAAAATGTTAAAATGTAAAAAAAAAAAATAATGTTGTAGGCAAAAATTTAAATAGTCATTAAAAAATACAGAGGGAAAATATAAGTATAATTATATAAATTGTAATTATTTTTAAGAATGAAAATGTCAGCATCATACAAATTCTGTAACAAACATTATCTAACACTAAACAGATAACTGAATGCATTTAAATATTATGAAACTATGAGTCATGTATCAACAACTCATAAGCTATTTGAATGCACATCACCTACTCATCTGAACATTCACTAACATTAAACGACTTATTACTGAAGGTTATTATGTAGTGTATGCAGAATTTGGATTGACTGCTGTTGAGTGGAGACCCATATAAAGCCGTTCACACTGAAGTTTATAGTCACCTATAAGAGGCCTTGTTCTCACATAAGGGCAAGGCCACAGTCACAAAAGTTATATTATGTCTAAATGATTCATCTGTGACTAATGTGAGCTTTATTCATGATCTCACGAGCAGTGAATAGTGTAACGTTCACCAAACAGGTTCTTATAACACATGGGAGTGAGTGAGGTGAGGTTTGACACTGAGTGATTTCTTATGTGTTTGCAGTAGAAAGAGTGGCATTTAAAGTAAGACTTAGTTGTTAAAATGAGGTGAAGTGTGAGTTGAGGCGACTAACTTTACGTTTGCCTCTCCTAAAAACACAGATTTTGTTTTATTGCCACGCTAGAAGCATAAAATTCTATTTAGATGTGTGTATGTGAGTGTCTGTCAGTGGAAAAACTGACGTCATGTGGGGTGATATTTAGAGGCCTGAAGAACAGGAAACGAACAACCACTTCCTCTTTTGCAGAGGTGTTTTTCACAGCAGAATTAGCTTTATTATTCTCAATGGCAATTCTCATTAGACTCTCAGTCGTTTGCATTTGAATCAGCATCATTTAATTAGAGGCAGTACAGTATGGGAATTCATTACAGCAATGACAAACAATGCTTACATGGAAAAAACAAATAAAATGTAAATAATATGCAAATATGTGTACACTGCTGGTCAAAAGTCTGGAATGATTATGATTGTTAAAAATATTTCAGAACGAAATCTGATGATCACCCATGATAAAAACAGTATGAATTATTCTCAAAATAAAATACATCACATTTATTTGATGCTGCTTTACATTGATTACTACATTATTTTGTAATAATTAAGATTTATTTACATATTATGCATTTATTATTAAAACATGCATAATAGATAATTATTAGATATCTTTATAATTATTCACAAAATAAAAAAGTGTGTATTTTATGCTGATTTACATTATTATCATTCTGTAATGAAGAATTTGTAATGTTTTTCAAAGACATCTTTTATACTCACATTATCAGTAAAAACATTGTTATATTATATGCTTATTTACACTTATTGCATTATTATTAATAATTCAGATTTTTACAAATGTTTTTCAAAGACGCTCAGACCACAAAAGCTGTATTTATTAACAGTGAAACAGTATTGTGATCTACTGTGAGACTAAATATTATAAAAATGTATGAAAAATTAAAAATGCATTCAACTTTAAAAATATTAACAATACTATTATTAATAAAACTGTATTACCAACACTTCATTTTACATACATGCATACATAAACAGGAGATTTGAGGAGGTAAATAAATACAATCATGTCAACAAAAACATTTTCTTTTTCCAAATTTAATGACATTTTTATTTATTTATTTAACTGTATGTGGCTAAATGTGAACCAGGCTTTGTTTTTTTCTCTCCCTCCAACCATAAAAACTTTTGGACTTCTGATGATGGACCTGTACCCCTGATTAAAATTCATCTGGATCTGAATGAAGTCTGAGATCTACAGGAATGAGACATCATTGCCTTCATGATTCAGAGTCCATGAACATCTTGCTCAGCATAAGTGTTGTTCAGACGGTCACGAGCAACACGCAAACCTGCGACACGTGACAGAGATGCTGTCAACAATCTCCCCACAAACCACGCTGTTATCACAGCCATCTGTCTGCTGTCTAAATCTATTCACACAGTTCACTGTGAGGACAACTTAGACCAGAAAAACGGTCAGGAAAGTGTTGATTTTATGCTTTTCAGCTATGTGATATTTCACATCAAAGAACAATTAAAAACAAAAACTACAAGTACAGTGTATAATTTATATTACCTAGTTGAAATACTAGAATAAAACATGTAAAATCATAGTTTTAAAACTGAATTTTAAGTCATTGTTTTCTTATTTTTCATCATATGTAGTACTCTTTACTAGTTGTTTGCTTGCTAAAATAAATACTGTGTTTAACTTGTACACTCTAAACAAGTTACAAAATACTTCTGAATGAGCAAATGTATTTATAATTTGAAATTAAAAAATAAAAAAAGAAGAAATTTGGGATCAGTAAGACTTGTTTTTTTTAAAGAAGTCTCTTCTGCTCATCAAGGCTGCATTTATTTGATCAAAAATGCAGAAAAAACTGTAATCTTGCAAAATATTATTACAATATAAAATAATGGTTTCTATTTTAATATCCCTTAAAATATAATTTATGTCTGTGATGCAAAGCTGAATTTCCATCATCATTACTCCTGTACGAAGTGTCACATGATCTTCAAAAATCATTATAATATGATGATTTATTATTAGAATTATCAATGTCAAATTTTTTTTTGTAAACTGTGATACTTTTTTCAGGATTCTTTGATGAATAAAAAGTTAAAAAGAACAGCATTTATTCAAAATAGAAATCTTTTCTAACAATATAAATCTTTGCTATCACTTCTTATCAATTTAACACATCCTCGCTGAATAAAAGTTTTAATTTCTTTCAAAAAAGAAAGAAGAAAAAAATGTACTGACCCCAAACTTTTTTGAACGCAAGGTGTATATTTGTTAGAAAAGATTTCTATTTTTAAATAAATGCTCTTTCTTTTTAACTTTTTATTCATCAAAGAATCCTGAAAAAAGTATCACAGCCTCCCAAAAATATGAAGAGTTTTCAACACTGATAATAAATCAGAATATTTAGAATGATTTTCTGAAGATCATGTGACAACTGAAGACTGGAGGAATGATGCTGAAAACACAGCTGCGCATCACAGAAATAAAATTAGATATTTTAATTTATATTAAAATAGAAAAACTTTATTTTAAATCATAATAATATTTCACAATATTTACCTGTATTTTTGATCAATTAAATACAGCCTTGATGAAAAAAAAAAAATCATTCTAAAAAAAATTAAAAAGTCATTACCGATACCAAAGCATTAACCATAAATATACAATACATAAAAAAAAAAAAAAAAATGACATTTAGATTTATTGCTTTTAGAAAATCCATTAGATATCAGATTCTTTTGACAAAAAAAAAAAAATATTAAGTCGACAGGAGAAAATCCATTAGATATCAGATTCTTTTGACAAAAATGAAATGTTCATCTAGCTCCTGAAAAGCAACAGGTTTGAGAAACGCAGCGCTTGCGCTCCCTGCTGGACACAATCAGGACCCACAGTCTGTTCACTGCACTTCCTTCCTTTAATTCACACAGACCACGTGTACACACACAAGCCTAACATTCTCAGCTACAAATCTAGAAAATCTCACATTTACACACTTATTATAAACTTTCCTCGGACTTCTTAGTCATTGAGAGTCTTCTTTTTCTTTTCCTTCTTTCTGAATGATATAAAAAACATATAAAATATGCAATTAACATCAAACATTCATAACGTGAAAACATATCGATTTGGATTGAACTACTTTCTGGTAAAAATCTAGGAAATCTTTTATTTTTACACAGTTAACATAAAGCTTACTTAGTCGCCGTCTTCTCTTTCTTCTCCCCGAGTCTGTCTTTCTTGGGTTTACCTTCTCTCTCAATTTTCAGAGCGATTCTGAAGTATTCTCTGTCTGCAAACACAACACATATTAAACATATCATACAATCAAACAGTACAGGGTTTACTTCATATCAGGAATCACCTGCAACGCATCACAAACTCAATGCCTCTTAGTTTTCGTTCTACTAAGGGAACTGAAACTTTCTGCAAATCAGAAATAATAATCATGCAGCACGTACTGTTTTCACCCAAACACCTCAAAACGTCTCTCTTGACCATCAGAAGCTGGACGTTCTCGAGCGATTCCTTCCTGCCGATGTAGTTTCTGTAGTGAAAGGAGAGCCAGAGCGATCTCCTGGCGTTCCACTCCTTCTTCACAGCGTTCATGCACTTTCTGAATCGACATCACGAGAAACAAACACACTGAAAGCTCTGCTCGTCTGTACCAGATTTCTCAGGATAAAAGTCACATTCAGCATTAGAATCATGCTGAGACTTATTATTTGATGCAATTTATAGAATTGTGGACATAACTTGTATTTACATCTCTTCTTATTGGGTGGCCATCTGATTTTTGTATGAATGTGACAAAATATTATCAATAAGCTTACAATTTGAACAAGATATAACTATGTAATGTGTGTATTTTTGCGTGTATGTGTTCCTGACTTTTACTAACTACTGACTAATATTACTAATACTCTGTGAATAAAGAGAGATCAGAGTATACTTTAAAACAGTTCTATTATATGGTCCTATTTAGTTACTGCATATCTCCCAATTTTTTTTTTTTAGGTATATATATATAATAGATATAGTATATATATATATATATTATATATAGAATTATATATATTATATGAATATATATTATATAATATAAAAAAAAACACATTAATAAATTATTTAAATATTATAATTAATCATTAATATAATTACATTTTTATTTTTATTTATTTTATATTTATTTATAATTTTATTTATCTATATATCTATATATCTATATTTGTGTTTTATATATATATTTTTTTTATAAATAATAAATATTATATATATAAAATATAACATTTAATAAATTATTTAAATATTATAATTAATCATTAATATAATTACAATTTATTTTTATTTATTTTATTTTATTTCAAATTTTATTTCAAATTTTATTTATTTATTTATCTATCTATCTATCTATCTATCTATCTATATATATATATATATATGTGTGTGTGTGTGTTTTATATATATATATATAAAATATAACACATTTAATAAATTATTTAAATATTATAATTAATCATTAATATAATTACATTTTATTTTTATTTATGATTTTATTTTATTTCGAATTTTATATTTATAAAAATACATAATTTTTTAGATACTTTTAAACTAATATGTAATTATCAATATATATAAAAAACAACACAAATGAATATGCAATTAATGTCACACATATAACGATGTTACAGAGACAGTTTAAAATGAATGCCACTATAATTGTTTGTTTTAAGCTTATATTTTTTCACTCCTGTTCTGAAAACTGTAAAATATAACAGATATTGTCGGTATTTAACATCATTTATGAATTTAGTGACCAAAAAGAGACTTAGAAGCTGATGCAACTTTCCTAAAATTATTTTCTCTCACCAATGCAATTCTGACCCGGTGTGACTTATGTACTATTTATGGTGTGTGAATAATAACTTACTTCTTTTTGAGTTTCTTCAATATTTTCAGAAGACACTCCCAAGACTTCCTGTCACTCTTCCAGCTGGAGAACTCCAGAAGGTCCATGGAAACGGTGAGAGCTTCTTCTAGATCGCTCTGTTGCTCTGGAAAAGAAGCAGAAACTCCTTTAAGGTCCTTATAACAACATTGCAATGTGCTAAAATCCATCAGAAGAAGTTTAGTTTCCATACGTACTGGTGTGCAGCAGGAGAGAGCAGAGCTCCAGCATCAGCTCGTGACTCGGGACTAAAGAGTGCAGAATCTGAGCGACACAAACCACAACACGTGAGTCGATTTAATGAGAACCTTCATATATCCCTGATTGACTGAATGCTTATACCCTTAATGAGCCGATGAGCTTGACTCGGGGGGCTTGGTGTCTCTTGAGGAACTGGTACAGATACACGTGAGCGTTGGGGTTGGAAGGGAACTCCTTGTTGTAAGCGTAATTCTCCAGAAGCTGAAGAGCAGCCTCCTCATCCTCGTAAAACTCCAGCATCTGCAGCGGACCGCACACATAGACAGAGTCTACTGTAGAAGGTTAGTTTAAACAAAAAACGACAATTCTGTCGACATCACTGCTTTCTACACTTCCTTTTTTTAAAGGTTTAGGCTCTGTAAGATTGAAAAAACAGGGAATATTTAGAAATATTATTAAAATTTAAAAGAGCAGTTTTTTATTTGAATACCCTTTAAAATGTAATTTATTTCTGTGATGCGCAGCTGTATTTTCAGCATCATTACTCCAGTCCTCAGTGTCACATGATCTTCAGAAATCATTCTAATATGATGATTTGCTGCTCAAGAAACATTTATTTATTTTGGGGTATTTATTTATGCATTTTTTTTTTATTATTATTTAAAAAAATTAAGAAATTAAAACATTTATTCAACTAGGATGCATAAAATTGATCAAAGGTGACAGTAAAGATATTTATGATGTTACAAAAGATTTATATTTCAAATAAATGCTGCTCTTTTTAACTTTCTGTTCATCTGTGAATCCTGAAAAATAAAATCGATCACAGTTTACACAAAAACATGAAGCAGCGATGTTTCTCGAGCAGCAAATCATCATATTAGAATGATTTCTGAAGATCATGTGACACTGAAGACTGGAGTAATGATGCTGAAAATACAGCTGCGCATCACAGAAATAAATTACACTTTAAAACATATTCAAATAAAAATAGCTATTTTAAATTGTAATAATATTTAAAAAAATGTAATGTGTTTTTTATCAAGTAAATGCGGCCTTGCTGTGCAAAAGAGACATAAACATAAAAAAAAATCCCCAAGCTTTGGAAGAAACAGAACATTAAAATAATCCATATAACTTCTTCCCTATATTCCAAGTCTTTTAAAGTCACACTACACTTTTGTGCAAAAAATAGACTAAAATATAAACTACTATGCACTCACAAATCTCATCTGTGCATGTACATTCATTTAAACCAGTTTATTACACAGAGCTACTATAAGACTCTTATTTAGTCTTTTTAAAGGCTTGCATTGCGTGAAGATTTCTTTAAACAAATCTGTTTTGACCAGCACAAGGGTGAGTAAATACGACAGAACTGTCACTGAACCTGAAACCAGTCAATAATCACACAGGGTAAGATGTAGTCTCACATGAATGTAGCTCAACACGAAAGGATCCCAGACTCCGGGCTGACTGACGATCTCCTTCAGCGTCACAGAAGCTTGTCTGAAGTAGCTGTGCATCTCACGGTTGCTGCCGGCCTCCTCTGACACCGAAAGCATTGACAGAGAACCTCGTTTAAGACAGATGCAAGAAAGAAGACCCGGTTCTCATGCACGGTTACTGATCTTCCTACCGCTCCCAGGTGCAGAGGCCATCTTCTCACTCCAGATAACATAAAATATATAAAACCACAATACGCCGATGAGAGCTTTTTCATCAGGGACTGAGCCGTCGACTGCTTGCCGTATCTCCAGCTGTCTGCGATGGACAGCTGCCGCTTGGCTTCATCCATCTGGCCGTTCAGCAGGAGATGAAAGCAATGCTCCAAACAGATCTACGACATGACACGTTACGTAATGCTACAATGCACGATGCTGAAAGGAGGTCTGGATGTTTATAATGCAATGAATACCTTCGAGTAGTTTCTGACGCCTAAGTTTTTCAATTGTTCATAAAAGGCGTTGAAATCGTCAGGGCTGGAATTGGGAACATGATGCAGAATTTCTGTGCCTAAACGCCACATGATCTGAAGGAGAGAATCATGCAGACTGTTAGTGATTTGTTTTAAATGAGTTTGATTCTTCGTCAGGTTTGGAGAAATGTAGCACTGCATCAGTGTCTCAGCAATGGATGCTCTGCAGTGAATGGGTGCCGTCAGAATGAGAGTCTAAACAGCTGATAAAAACATCACAATAATCAACACCACTCCAGTCCATCAGTTAACATCTGGAGTCCATCAGTTAACATATCAGCTGTTTGGACTCTCATTCTGGCGGCACCCATTCACCGCAGAGCATCGTTATTCCTTTAATGGTTTGGCATTTTGTCACCAGACATTTCTGTCTGAAGACATAATAGATATAGTTTTAAAAACAGAAAAGATATTCCAAAAATATCACCATTCTAACTTTATAAGACAGGATATGGATGCAATGCACATGATCACTGCATTATTTCTTTCTAGTACGCCAGAAAAGTGGACTGTTTCATAATGCATGCAATAGAAACATAACAAAGATGATTTGGACAGGGTTCTACAGTCTGATGTACCTCAGAAGCTATCGAATGCACTTGGGAAAGAGTTCCAGTCTCCAGTGTCTGAATGTAAGAGCTGAAATACCCCGCAGCCTGCGGCCAGTTATGCCTCAGCATCGCTTCTCTGATCAGATTCAGACACTTTCTGTTGGACTTGAGGAAGTCGACCGCTGTGAGCAAACCTGCAAACACACACACCTGCTTGAGTGAGCTCCCTAGACCGCATACACGCTCAATAAATCTGATGCGATACCTCTGGGGTCTGGATGAGAGTGGTGGAGCAGAACGGCGGGTTTAATCGCTTCGTGGCTCCTGCTCTGATCCTCCGAGGAATCCGCGGCCGCTGCTGCGATATTGAGCTCAGTCTCTATATCATCCATACTGCGCTGCTTCACGGAGACTTGATTTCCTCTGGAAAGTACAACGAAGACGTTATGATTCGAAAAAGTTGTAACCAGCACTCAATAAACGCGGTTTGATTCGTGTGTAACTCTAAACACGTGAGAGCGTAAACAGAGCTCTCCCTCATTGAAACGAGCGGCGCGCGTGTGCAGCTCACAGCGCCACCTGAAGCACTGGAGGACAATGACGCCAACAGCGCGCAGGCTGTATGTAGGATTGACACCGCGTGGTTGAACTAGGTATTGCAGTCCAAATTCAAAATATGTTAAAGGGATACTCCACCCCAAAATGAAAATTATGTCATTAATCACTTACCCCCATGTCGTTACAAACCCGTAAAAGCTTTGTTCGTCTTCTGAACACAATTTAAGATATTTTGGATGAAAACCGGGAGGCTTGTGACTGTCCCATAAACTGCCATGTAAATAACAAAGTCAAGGTCCAGAAAAGGTATGAAAGTCGTGGTCAGAATACTCCATCTGCCATCAGACCTGCAATCTGTGTTATATGAAGTGACGGGAACACTTTTGTAAGCAAAGAAAACAAAAATAACGACTTTATTCAATAATTCCTTTGTTAACGGTCTCCTCTGTGTCTCCCCATATCACCTTATGCTCTTCTGTATCATCCGCTCCACAAGGATGTATAACCCAGATTGCACGTCTGATGGCAGATGGAGTATTCTGACCACGACTTTCATACTTTCCTGGACCTTGGCGCTGTTATTTATTTGGCAGTCTATGGGACAGTCACAAGCCTCCCGGTTTTCATCCAAAATATCTTAAATTGGGTTCTGAAGACGAACAAAGCTTTTACAGGTTTGGAACGACATGGGGGTAAGTGATTAATGACAAAATTGTCTTTTTAAGGTATTCTCATTGAAGAAATCTATCTATCTATCTATCTATCTATCTATCTATCTATCTATCTATCCATCTATCCATCTATCTATCTATCAAACTTTAGATCTATCTAACCATCTATCTATCTATCTATCTATCTATCTATCTATCTATCTATCTGTCTGTCTTTTTAAGGTATTCTCATTGAAATCTATCTATCTATCTATCTATCTATCTATCTATCTATCTATCTATCTATCTATCTATCTATCTATCTATCTATTTTGAGTATTCTCATTGAATATTGTCTCTTGTTTCTTTTCCCCAAACATTACTGTATGTAAGATCAAATACTTTATGCAACAATGCACCTAATAAAAAAACACTAATAAGTAAATAATAATAATAATAATAATATGGTAAAACGTAACATACACACGACACTCTAGCCCTGCGCATGCGCCGTGGTCTGTTGTTTTGGTGCTGCGGTCTCTTTAAGCGCTCTGTAACATGACTCCGGTTCTTCTCTTCTCTTCTCCTCTCTCCTAGGATCTGCTGACGTGTCGGCAGCAGCTCCGCGATCAACAGCTGCCAGCATGGCTGCACCGAAGAACCCCTTTTATTATTATTTAACAACTCTTCTTCACTACTCTTTTCTTCCTCGGAGCAGCGCGGAGCGGCGCTTCTCGGATCTGAAGCGATGCGCCGATGAAGAATGCAGCAGTGAGTATCTCTGGAACTTTGTATCAGGATGCTGCTGCTGCCGAGGACCATAAAACTTACTGCTGCTGACGTCATAAAGGCCGCTTCGCCGCTCCGCGGGATACTGTAACTTTGTAACAAATGCAGCCGTGAATTAATTTAAAGAGAAGCGGGTTTTTATGCTGCGTGGAGGGTTGATATTGAGGAGCGGCGTCCTTGAAGATCCTGTTTGTTGATACTGAGCTCAGTTTAGCTAGTCGAGCTAATAACATAAACACACTGTACACTCAATATGGTTTTTTAATCAACCATGTTTTATGTTTTTAATGTGTTACGACCAAATGCTGAAACGGTTAATAATGTTAAATTATAAGGCCTGGTTGCATATCGCCATGAAAAACAGACCGACTGCTTGATTCGGAAGGTCGTTATTTACAATCAGCCTTCGTTTGAGATGGATTACGTTGAACTGTTGTTGACAAAATAGTTTTTTTTTCTCGATATTTAGAGTGGAATGCACGAAAACTATAATAATATCAATATATGCATAATGCAAGTATCTGTTATATTGCATTGCAGTTTAATAATATGTTTACCATTTGAGAACTGAACACTTTATATAGTCTTGTACGATTTTTTTATTTTATTTTACGTAAACTTCTCTAAATACTAAATAAAAAATGTGCATTGTCCATTAGTGGTCGACTGGGGGAAAAACAATTCTTTCTGATGTTGTTGAGATGTATATCTCTCTGTGATGCATGAATTATTAATTCACAAAGAATAAAAACAGTGTTTCTTTTTTACTTAAAAACAACACTGTAATAATTTTATTCTTAAGTATTTAAAAAGAATTGTAGGTGTTTTTACTAGATTTTACTGTAAAACTAAAGTTTAAAAATATAAAATGAACTCTAAAACATCAGCTCTATTGTCTTTTAAAATATGAAATATTTTTTTATTTTATATGGTAAGACAACTATTTTAGTTAACCAAATTTTAACTATAGCATATATAATTTTATTTTTTAAAAATACTAATCTTCTACAGTAAATATTATAATCATACCCAATCCCTCTTTCCTTAGATTGTACTTAGATGTATTTGCAATTAAAGATAATTTTCATTATTACGTGTAGCACCACTTTCATCAGAAATTTTCTGTTTCATCACACAATTGCAAAACGTTCAACACAAAATTAATTAATTCAACCTGATTGGGCGAATCTCACAAAAACTCACCAAAAATATCCAGATCAAGATATTAAAGATATATTTTGCTTAAATAAATCCCCTTTTAAGACCCTTACAATTATGTTGCATTGTCCCTTTAATATGCTTTATTTTTAATGCAAATTAGAATGAATTAATCACAATGTTTTTTTATGCCATATTGCATTCGATTCTAAGTTGTATGAAGTTAAAATTCCACATTTTAAGCACAAATCTAAGATTTTTCATGCAGCTGTCATGCAGAACACTAACATGATCATGAAGTGAATAGTCTCCATCCTAACATGTTTTTTGTGTCTCTTTAGTGCTTCTCAACAGAGGGAAGGCCGCCAAGGATTTCACAGGGCCGGACTGCCGGTTTCTCTCTTTTAAAAAAGGAGAGACGATATATGTATATTATAAACTCTCAGGGCAGAGATCGGATGTGTGGGCTGGTAGTGTAAGTAACCTGTTAATCATTAATTGATTGTTTGATGATTTTGGGTGTTGCTGATGATGTACTCGGATGCCAGTATTTGATTAGTATTACTTTATCATCGCAAACAGTCTAAATATATTTATTTACTTGGGCGACAGATCATGCACGAATCTTCAGTGGCAGAGAAAAGCAATAATTCACACAAATATCACAACTTTCTGTAAATTTAAACACCTTCAGGCCATCCAAGCTTAGGATGAGTTTGTTTCTTCATCAGATTTGTAGAATTGTAGCATTGCATCAGTTTCTCAGCAATGGATGCTCTGCAGTGAATGGGTGCCCTCAGAATGAGAGTCCAAACAGCTGATAAAAAAAATCACAGTAATCCACACCACTCCAGTCCATCGATTAACATCTTGAGAAGCGAAAAGCTGCATGTTTGTGATAAAAAAAAAAAAATCTATAATTACAGTGTTTTCAAACCATTGCTTCCGGCTAAAATATGAGTCCATAATAACGCTTCCTCCAGTGAAATCAGATCTGAATCAGGAGGGAAATCTGCACAGATCAAGCACCGTTTACAAGCCAAAGCAGTTTTAAACAAATATATGTGTGGATTTTGATGTGAGAGACAACAGAGGATGGTCTTTTTCACAGAAGAAAGCATTATTTTGGAATTTTGATTAAGGACTTTCATTTTGGCCAGCAGCAATGATTTCAATTTCAAAACATCTTGATGGATTTGTTTCTTACAAACACACAGCTTTTGTCTTGTCCAGATGTTAACTGATGGTCTGGAGCACCGTTTATTCAACTCTTTTTTTTATTTTTTTTTTTTATTTTTTTTTTATTTAAATGTTTTTAATACTTTTCTTTGGAATGAGAGAGGAAATATATACATGTACAAAGTTGTAAAATATAAGTGCAGACTGTCTTGTTTTTTGCATATTATTCTGTTTTTTCATTATATGCATTTTATTTTCTTATTCTTTTGGTTCTATTTTATTTTTGCTGTTTTTATGATTTTATGGTTTCTGTAAACACTGTTATACTGCAGTGCAAAAACTGATCATTTTTTCCCTCTTCCTCTATTTGCATAGGTTGGAAACCACTTTGGTTATTTCCCAAAGGACTATCTTAATATAAATCATATATATACTGAAAATGAATTGGAGGTACCTACAGATGTAAGTCGGTGTGGTTAATATTGACTGATGTATGGTCCTTTTTGATGTCACATTTGGTTAATATGAATCTTTCTTTTCCATTTCAGGAAACTGATTTTGTTTGCTTTGCGACTGGGCTTGATAAATTTGAAAGCTATGACATAGATGTGTTATTAGGCAGCACATTGTTGCTAGAAAATGAGAATTCAACAGAAGAATCAAAAGAACCAGCTCAGAATGAAGATGCATCTCAAATGATGACGACAGAATCAGTGGAGACCCTTGAATCAGAGTCATTCGACTCAGAATCAACATCGATTCTTGAATCAGAGTCAGTTGATTCAGAATCACAATCGGTTCATGAATCAAAGTCAGTTGATTCAGAATCAGCATCACATCTTGAATCAGAGTCAGTAGATTCAAAATCGATTCTTGAATCAGAGTCAGTTGAATCAGAATCACAATCGGCTCATGAATCAAAGTCAGTAGATTTAGAATCATCATCCCTTGTTGAATCAAAGGCAGTTGATTCAGAATCAGCATCACATCTTGAATCAGAGTCAGTAGATTCAGAATCGATTCTTGAATCAGAGTCAGTTGATTCAGAATCACAGTCGGCTCATGAATCAAAGGCAGTTGATTCAGAATCAGCATCACAACTTGAATCAGAGTCAGTAGATTCAGAATCGATTCTTGAATCAGAGTCAGTTGATTCAGAATCACAATCGGTTCATGAATCAAAGTCAGTAGATTCACAATCATCATTCCTTGTTGAATCAAAGGTAGTTGATTCAGAATCAGCATCACATCTCGAATCAGACTCAGTAGATTCAGGATCGATTCTTGATTCAAAGGCAGTTGATTCAGAATCAGCATTACTTCTTAAATCAGAGTCTGTTGATTCAGAATCAAAGTCGGCTCATGAATCAAAGGCAGTAGATTCAGAATCAGCATTCCTTGTTAAATCAAAGGCAGTTGATTCAGAATCAGCATCACAACTTGAATCAGTAGATTCAGAATCGATTCTTGATTCAAAGGCAGTTGATTCTGAATCTGTAGAACCTCCTGAAACAGAGACATTAATGAAATCTACTGAAGAGGACTCTGGTAGCTTTCATCCAAAGACAGATGTTTCATCAGAACCGATATCTGAATCCAAAGATGCACTAACAGAAGAGACAGAAGATACTCCAATAAGCCATGATGCTGAGGTCATCTCAGAGGATGCAGAAGCAGAACCATCTGATTCTGATGAGCAAGATATTGTTTATTCTGAACTGTTGCACAACCAAAGTGACACTGATTTTGAGCCACTTGAAACACAGACAGCAGGTTTAGATGTAGTACATGAAGAACCCGCTGAAACAGAGCTAAATGATAAAGATATACCACTACAAGCACCAGAGGAAACACTCGAGGATGAGGACAGGTCAAGCTTTAAAGATGCTTTCAAAACAGAGCATAAAGGTGTAACACAAGAGACTGAATCTCTTGAGGAACTCACCAAAGAATCGCTTTCAGCTGAAGAACAAGCTGGTCTTGAGGGCACACATGCACAAAGTGATTTTGAAGAACTGGCTGATGCAGATGAAGCCGTAGACATTAAAATCCCAGAATCTTCTCATCTTCCACAAGACGCTAAAACTCCTTTGGATGCGAGAGAAAATGTCCCATCTGAACCAGCATTGGAAACGCACACTGAGTCCGAAAAAGCACAGCCGGCATTAAATGTGAGTGAAATCACTGAAGAACATGATCCAAAGAAGTTAGACACGAACAAGATTGCAAACATTGAAGACCTTCTTCAGATGGCCAGCATGAACAAGAATAGAAACGCAAACACGAACACTGCAGATGATCCTCAGGATGCACTTATGAACAACAGCGGAAAAGTGAGGGAAACAATTGGCGAAGATGAAAAGTTAAAGGAGGAACTTGTTACAGAAAGCCCAGAAACTGCACCTCTGTTTGACCAAACGGAGGAACAGATCGATAAAGTGAAGAACGAACTCGTGAATCTACTGAAAAACACACTGGAGTCGGAACAACAGAGTCCTGAAGATGAAGATGGAGAGGACGTGGATGAAGACTCCGAAGAGCTTTTAGAGGATGAAAACACACTTCTTTCTTCTAAACCTCAAGACATACATGAACTGAAAGAAAACCAACAACCTGGCGGCGATCAATTGATCGAATCCCAACAAAGCGAAAACACCACAAAACAAGAAGAAAAGGACGTGCTTCGTCTTCCTCCCGAAGAGCCTGAATACAGCGATAACGTGCTGAGGCTCACAATCTTACGGGACCACCTGCGGGACGAGGAGATGGAGCGCATGCAGAAGTATTTATCACTTAAGAACCTGTTCAGAATCGAGGCCATGTTTTCAGATCTAGATCTGGAGATGAAGTCCACCAGAGAGCTGCAGACGGACACGGAGGAAATCGAGCGAACGCTGGACCAGATCATGGAGGCCTCGGAGAACTCGATTCTCGACGCGACAGAGGACATATTGAACGAAAGAGAGCGGAAATCTCAGCAGAAGGAGCCGGAAGAGTATGATTTCGAGGCTGCTATCTTAGACGCTTTCCAGGAGATCGCTTTCGCTTTACGACAGAAATATTCAGCGGCCAGTGACAGCGCACCGCTGGTCGAGGAAGAGCTGCTTGCATCTGAAACAGGTCATTTTAGCAGTACTAAAAGCAATGCTCGTCTTTCCAAACCATAATTAGTGGTCGTTTTTATGATTCATTTCAGGTTTCACCTAAAATCATATGCTGTTTGCTTTGTTTAAATCCTATAAAATCTACTGAATGCCTCTAAATGATTAAATCTTTGCTGTTAAACCAGTTGCACGCAATCTACCCACATGCCTTCTGGTGCACGATTGATAGTTTAGATTTTGTAGCAAGTAAAAAAGTAATTTAAGGCATTTCAACTTCACGTGTCCTTTTGCTGTCAGATCTGATATGGATACTGATTTAATTAAGTAAACATAAGATAACTTGTATTTCAAGATGAACATTTACTGAACTGAAAAGCCTAAGTTTACTTGATTATACATTTTTTTTTAAATGGGATCAACAGGCTTTTGAGGAATGTTTATTTGGTCATCTCTCAATCATCATTGGATTGCATTATATGATTTGATCATTTAAATCTCATCTTAGTAAGACATATTATCGGAGATATAGTGTGACAACTGATATTTCTATAATTTTATGTACTGTAAGTATCTGCTGTTTTAAAGAGATCAGTGATTTTCATTACAAGCATCAGAATTTCATCACTTTTTGTTCATATAAATATCAGCATCTGCACCAAATTACATATTTTTGCTCATGTTGGGCCTCTGAATAAAATTGAGATGATTATTTTGTTCCTCCACATTCTCGTTATGTCATACTATATGAGCCATAAAAGCCTATTATACTGTAGAAAAAAACGTAAATAAGACACATTTATTTTCTTTTAATATTTTGTCTAAAGGTTCAATAAACTCTTCCATTTCAAAACTGTCACATTGTTTCAAATGTCAGGCCTTAAAGGGTTAATGTGTTATTAAATATCCTTTTTTCCAGATGAAAAAGTTGGCTCTGAAGAGGTGAAGGCTTTGGACGGTGACATCGAAGAGACTGAACCACCCAAGAGTCCTGAAATACACGAGGAGCAGAATGAATCTGAAGTGAATCTGAATGAAGACGTGGGTCTGGAGGAGGACGGGGGCCATTTCAACAGAAATAAAGATGCTCAGACAGGGTTCGAAGACACCGAGGAGATTCAAAAGGGGCCTCGTGCTATTTTGGAGAACCCAGTGGACATCGGCTTTCCCTTCGAAGTGGATCCATCTTCAGGTGTGTCAGAGTTTTCCTTCAGTCCTAATAATTGTTGTTGCATGTGTTTAGCTGAAACTGTTGTTTCTATCACCAGGTTCACTGGAGTCTCCAAGTGTCTCTGATATCCATGACACTGAAGCAAGCAGCGATTCCTCAACTTCAGATGAGCTTTGGAGTTTTGTGCATCTCGTCAAAGAATATCTTGGAGTGTACGGAGAAAGTGTGAGTAAGACCACCATATTTTAAGACATTAAAGCCTAAAAGAAACACATTAATACAAAAGGTTTCTAGCCACAGAACGTTTGTGTTGTTGATTCAATCCTCAGCATTGCTGCAAGAGATGCTATAGCAGACATTAGTGTGTAAACTACAGTCAGTGCAGTTAAAAAAATTAGTTTAGAACTGATAAAAAGAACTATATCTATCTATCTATCTAATTTCAAATAATAATAAAAATTATTTAATATTTTATATATAATATTTTTCTGTCTAAATATTTTCATAAAGGAATGAAAGTAGACCTAATAATTTATTTCTTTAGAGTTTTATGAGATCGAAAGTTGTTTTATAAAATGTACAATAAATTTTCGTCACTTCCGCTTCAGGTCATGTGACAGCTGCTGGCGTCGATAGAGGTATACGTCTATGTAATCCAATAGGGCTCCGTGCTAAACCTGTTAATTAAACTCTATTCGAGACAAATACGTGTATAGAACCTTAAGCAGATTAAATAACAAATCATTACAACTTCATATCGCTGCCTTGCATACGACATATTCACTGAAGCGTCGATTATTAAAGGTGATAGTCTTTCAGACCCGCTAGCATCACAGCTAAATAGGATTCCTGCGCTCACCAGGCGTAACCAATCAGAGGCCGCCGCCAGCGTCACATGACCGCGCGCGCGCACAGAGTGGAAACGCTGCGCGCGCGCTCGAGAGAGAGACTCTTAGCTCAGCGGTTTGAAATGTTGACGTGTTGTTGAGAGAGAGAGAGATCAACGCTGATCTACGTCCAGCCGCGATTTAAAAACACACTAATTGTACAGATTTGCGATCTTTCTATATACAGCTTTGAAAGCAAAGCGTGTCAGAGCGGTTTTATATCAAAAAACCGCCGGCTTCCCGATATGAGCCAGCGGTCCGCCATTTATACTGTGTTTAACGGCTTCAACCGCCGTCTCTGAGCGCTACTCCGCTAAATAAGTTCAGACGCTTTAAAAGAATGGATTCACAGCTAAGTCTTACCTCTCCACCCGCTGAGATAGAAAACACAGCCTTTTTCGTCTTCCTCCTGTCCAGACTTCAGGAAGTAAGTGAAGTGTTTCCACTCTAGACTCGATCACTGTCTTCAGGACCGAACTGTGTGATTTATAACGAATTATTTTGAGGCCTTCTCATCCAGCTTGTCCATTAAGGATAGTGTAAAATCCCAAGGCAACTAAATTATCTCTTTTAAACGGAGTTTTAAGTGCTTATTGTAGGCTTTAGGTGACTGGGTTTCATCTCAGGTGAGAGTCCAGGAAGCCCCTGGTGTTGTGTTTCTGCTGCATGTGGCTGGTGATAAGAGTCAGTGCTTAAATAGACTTTGTTGCTTCAGATTTGTCAATGTTAGTCTAAAAAGGGCATGACTTGATATGAAACAGTCACAGATTTGATATCTGGGCCTGCTGATTAAACTGAAAGGTTCACCGATCAGGCAGTGAAACCTGTGCAAGCGTGTTTACAGCACTGGATAAAGAAGAAAACAAGTAATTGAGACACTTTAACTCACAAGTCTGTGAATTGTAGAATATAAAGTCAGAATTGTGAGAGATACATTTGCAAACAACAAGATAAAATGTTTTTTATGTTTTTTACAGGAGTTTCTTCTGCTCATCAAGGCTGCATTTATTAGATCAGAAATACAGGGAAAAATGTAATATTGTGAAATATTATTGTGATGTAAAATAGCATTTTTCTATTTTAATATACTTTAAAATCTAATTTATTCCTGTGATATTAAAGCTGTATTTTCAGCATCATTACTCCAGTCTTCAGTGTCACATGATCTTCAGAAATCATTCTAATATTCTGATTTATTATCAGTGTTGAAACTGTTGTGCTGCTTCATATTATTTTGGAAGCTGTGATACTTTTTTTCAGGATTCTTTGATGAATAAAAAGTTAAAAAGAAGAGCATTTATTTAAAATAGAAATGTTTTGTAACAATATACACTAGCGTTCAGAAGTTTGGGGGTCACTAAATTTTTATTCTTTTTTTTTTTTTTTTTTAAAGAAATTTAAACTTTTTATTCAGCGAGGATGTGTTAAATTGATAAGAAGTGATAGCAAAGATCTGTATTGTTAGAAAAGATTTATATTTTGAATAAATGCTGTTCTTTTTAACTTTTTATTCATCAAAGAATCCTGAAAAAAGTATCACAGTTTACAAAAAAATATTTGTCAGCACAACTGTTGATAATTCTAATAATAAATCAGCATATTAGAATGATTTCTGAAGATCATGTGACACTTTATACTGGAGTCATGATGATGGAAATTCATCTTTGCATCACACAAATAAATTATATTTTAAAGGATATTAATATAGAAACCATTATTGTATATTGAAATAACATTTTGGCAAGATTACTGTTTTTTTTTTTTTTTTTTTTTTATCAAATAAATGCAGCCTTGATGAGCATAAAAGACTTTTTTTAAAAAAACATTACATGTCTTACTGATCCCAAACTTTTGACCGGTAGTGTGTATATATATTATTCCATGTTGGAAACACAAAATAGATAGGTAAACTCACAATTCTGCATTAAAACAAAAGTTGAAATATAAACTCATGTAAATGTGATTTTTTTTTTTCATTAATTTTTTTTATTTTTTTCCTCTCAGAATTGCAAGTTTATACCTTACAATTCCGAGTTTACATCTCAATTCTGGGTTTATATCTCACAATTCTGACTCTGTATTCTCAGAACCGTGAAATGTAACTCAGTTGCGAGAATAAAAGTCACAGTTGTAAGATGAAAAAGTCACAATTATCTTTTATATCCCTTGATGAAAACAAGCTTCCATAGAAACCAAGTAGTCAAATCTAGGAGTTGTTTCCTGATGTGTTTTTCGATTAGGTGATCACGGCTCTTCCGGAGGAATGGCGACCGGGTCCCAATTTCCACGGAGTCCCCTGGGAGCCGGTGGTTGCTACGCTGGTTGTCGGGGCCCTCACAGTACTGATGTTCTTCTGGAGGACCGTTCTTGCTGTAAGAATCACTTTGTGATTAATGTTTTCATTAGTGTTTTGTAAATGATTCAATCTAATCCGTGTCATTCAACTCTTCTTTTCTTCTCTAGATCAAAGGCAGAACATATCAATGTAAGTCATCAGCTAAATATTCATTTGAGTTGGTTGATATGATAGCACATACTGTTATATTCTGTACTTCAATAAGTTGTTAGTTTTTACTGTTTTTGTCTTTTTGCACTGTTGTCAGATTTTTTAAAATTAGCTGATCATTTGGTTTGTGTCCATCTGATAATCACATGTCGGAGAACTTTTAATTTATAATATTTAATGTTCTGGTTATGTGAAAATAGGCATTAGTGCATGATTGAATAATATGAAAACAAACAAGTTATTTGCAAAATATAATTTACGTTATTTCTTTAATTTGTCTAATGGAGAAAAAAAAATATATAATATTTTTTTAAATGTATATTATTATATTTTATATTCTAATTTTATCAGCTAGAAGTTTTTTAATAGTCAAGATTGCACTTGCTCTAATAAATATGAAAGTTATTTTTATTTTTTGATGAATTTGTTTCAATGTATTTTATAGTTTACATTCCAAATAATTAAAATATGAAGTTTTAAGTTTAAAAAAAATGCGTAAACATTTTTTTTTATTTTTGAATCACTCTTCCAAAAATATTTAAATCGTCATTTAATTTTATAATATTATTTATTAATAGCTAAATTTAATAATTCATAATAATGTATTGTTATTTTCACCTGAAATATGTAGGATATTTTTCTGTAAAATTTAATAAAAAGTAATTTGAAGTGTTCTTAAAGCCTTTCCTTTCCTTTTTAAATCTCTTTTGCAACATCTTTTCTCCCACAGTAACTGAAAAGCAGCTTCGAGACAAGATCCAGCAGCTTCTCAAGGAGAAATCTGATGCTGCCAACAAGATCACAGAATTAAACGACATGGTAAAGTTCATTCGCTCGTCTTTGACAGGCTTATTGTGGATGAAGCTGATCATTTGTCTCCTCGCAGATAAAAGAGCGTGAAGAACAGCTGAAGAACTCTGAGAAATCACTGAGCTCCAGCCAACAAGAAGTCAAAGGCCTGAAGGTGAATCCTCATCCGTCACAATCTCAGTTTCATCACCGTGCACATTTGTGTGACGTGCTTTGTTTTTGCTGACTAGAGTCATCACCAGAAGCTCCAGAGCCAATGGGAGCAGATGTCTGGGAGCGTTTCACAGCTCAACCAGAAAATAGTGGACACACAGGAAGAAAATTCAAATCTTAATGAGAAGGTAAGCTTTGATTTCTTTGCCATTGTGATATTTATCTCTCAGATTTTGCATAATATTTGTTTTTCACTTGACCTTAGATTGCCAAAATGCACCAGAGAATCGAGAAATACCAGAAAACACTGAAGAGCTATGATGAGGAGCGTGCAAAGGTAACTTGTGCTGGATAAATTGATCTCTGACATTTTAGATTTCCATTAGCTGTTTCGGTCACGGTTATGCAAAACAAATAAAGTGACTTGAACAATCACTCCATAACAAACATCATGCATTGATACTTAGTTACTGTTGCTAACATTGACAGGTTATCCTATAACTGCTTGTTTTTTACACTTAACAATCATGAAGAGAGAGAAGCAGTTGCATTGAGTGAATAATTAAAAAGGGTTCCTACTGTCAGAGCAAAACCATGAATTTTGAAAATGTATGCATATACATTTGGATACGCAAATTTACATTTTTATGTCCAGCTGGTAAATCTTTCAGCAGCTATAAGTTGCTTTTAAATGAGTGTGATATAAAAAAGGATAAATTAGATTTATTGCAGTTTATAATTAAAATATAATTTACATTTTTAAGTTAAAGTTATTTTCCAGTGAATTTTTAAATTGAATTCTTCCATTTTATATATATTTATAATGAACTACAGTTTGAGAATATCATAATTTATTGTTTATTGCCCATCCCTTCCTTATGTGCCGGATTTTTGTCTGTAAAATGATCTAAATGTGTTTATTTTAGTAATTGATCATATATCAGCATTTGAATCAGTCCACAAAAAATGTTTTTTGATAAATTTTTTTTATTGTAGTTTTTGTTTCTAAATAATGGAAATGCTAAGACCATTTTCTTTTTCAGTAGTTTTTGATTGAATTTTTATCATCATTGAATATTATCAACAAAATTGTATTAATTTATGATTTGTGATCATTTATTGAATTATTATATCCTTGGATTTGTAAGGTTTTTGTTCTGTAAAATGACCTAAATTAATTTGTGGTGTTATTTTAGTATCATTGAGATACTATTATAGTTTTTATTCATTATTTGAATCGTTTTAATGCATTTTCCGTTTTATTTTTAAAGTTTTAGTAATTTGGTTGCTAACATAAAAAAAATGATGCACACACACGCACAGCTTTAATTTTTAATGAACTTTATTTCAGATTAAGTTATTTTAGTACAGCAAAATGTTGCCTTGTCAACAAGTACTTTTTTTTCTTTAGTTAACATTTATTTCAGGTAACATTTTTAAAGGTATAATTTTAGTTTACCATAACCCTGTTTTGTAGTCATTTGAAAATGCATCTGAACATTTGATTTCATTCCCTCATGTCCTAAAGATGAAGGTATTAAATGTTTTGCATCTCTTTGGGTTGGTTTTGGTTTGATTACAGGTTCACGTCCTCATGGATGAAGCCAAACTCAGAGAAGATGCTCTTAAAGCTCAGGTTCTGTCCTTTGAGAAAGAAAACGGCGCTTTAAAAGAGCACAAGACATCTGTGAGTCCTGCTGTCAGAGCTGTAACTCTCATTCAAGCATCAATGTCAGCTTGAACCTAATGATATTTATGTTCTGACAGCTCCTCCGTGATGCTAAAGACTGGCAGGAGAAGCACAAGAAACTGAGCGAGGAGATCCGAGTTTACCACAAATCCCAGAAAGAGCTGGAAGACTCTCTGGTGCACAAGGAGAATGAGATCGATGTGAGTGAAACTCGCTCCGGCGGAGCTTTATTGAAATTTGATTACAAATTATAGTGTATCGCATCGTAAATGCACGGTGTCCCATGATTCTCTGCTATCTAGGTTTTATCCAGCTGTATTGCAGAGCTCAACCGTCTGGGAGCCTGTGATCCTGCAGAACTACAGAAAGATGACGCTAAGATGTCTAACGGAGAAGATGCTGGTCAGTCTCTATTTATAACTCACATTTAGTTTTCACTCTCCTTTTTTGTCTCTTGTCAGTGGAGTTGTGTTCATTTGCATTCAGCAGACGCTCTCTTCTAGAGTGACTCGTGACGCTGCCGCAATTCAGAAAGGCATCTACTGAGAAAAGAAGAAATAAATGGAATGTTCTGATGGACACTTCAGACATAATCAGTGTTTCGATTGTGTTTGAGGTGTCAATCACAACATTCCTTTTAAGAACTCTTTAAATATATCAGATTGTTCTGTTGATTTAAACTCTTTGTTTTTTGCATCAGTTGAGCAACGTAACAGAATTCTTTCTGATGTTTATAGAATGAGCTTCTATTGTTTTGTTGCTTGGCAACCATAAAAGCCAGTTATTGTGATCTGTTGTTGATACATTAACATTTTTGCTGTTTTTCTGCTGCTGTAAAAAAGCTGTTTGTTTGTATGCACAATTAGGCCACAAATTTTTATTTTATCAATATGATTAATAATAATATTATTATTACTATTATTATAAATATATTAAGCATAATTCTAAATAAAAACATTTAATAAAATAAGCTAGTAGTAGTAATATTTTAATTTATTTAATAATATTTAATATTGAATATTTTAATAATATTTAAAAACATTTGAGTTATTTTATAGCAACTTCTTTATATTATTAACGGTTTTAAAATAAGATGTTTATTAACAAGTAAACAATTTACATAAAAATATTAAACAAAATAACATTACAGTAAAAGAGTATTTGCGAAAAATAACGTAATTATTTTATTTTAAGGTATTGTAAAATTTCAGCACTAACGGTTGTCTTAATTTCTTCAGTTTCAAATGTTAAACCGTCGAGGCTTTATGTTAGCGTTAAATTTAATAAATCGCTTGTGATTTTCAGAAGTCAGAAAGAGCTTTATTACCAAGTATTTTTTTTCATGCATGCGCAAGGAATTGGGGTTGGAAGGGTTTATTGTGATTAATTGTGCAGCCCTACATTTAATTTATTCATTGAACACTGGTGTCTTTTATCGTTATGCTACTATTTTATACAAGCACAGTAGGCTGCTTGAGGCTGGAAGAGGATTAAATGAAACGTTCTGAACAACAGGCCTCTGTTTACTTTCAGAGAAGAAGATGGACAGCATGAGACTGCGAATCAAACAGATGATGGACGTCTCCAGGGTATGTGCTTCCGATTTAATTTTGAGGAGAATTCAACACTCTTCTTATTTCTAATGCTGTTTGTGTTCGGCAGATTAAAGCGACTCTCGGTGTTATTGAAGACGAGAGGAATCGCTACATGGAAAGTCTCCTCGCCGAACAGAAAGCCAGACAGGAGCTGGAGGGTATGAAGACTGTGATTGTTCATTTTAACATCTTCCGATTGGCTTTCCACACCTGCATCTAAATGCACTGGGTTTATTTGTGCATGTAGAGCAATATCAGAAGGTCATGCTTGACCAGATGAATCTGAACAATGAGAAAACGCATCTGGAGAACCAGTTCAAGACCCTGCAGCAGAGGCTGGAGATCACCACTGAACTCTACCAGCAGAAAGAGAACGCACTGCAGCAGTGAGAGCTCACACTTTACTCACACCTTCACATGATCAAACCCTTTACAAGTGCACGGATCAGATCCTTTAGTTCACGGAGTCTTGCAATACATATGTTTTGAGTTACAGTGTACTAAAATAAGATGAATATCTCAAAATATAAACTTCTTCTATGCACTTCATTGGAAGAAAACTTGAGAGAGCATCAGCTGTGGAAGTGCAGATGGAAACTAGAAATCATGCTAAACTCATGAAGTGCATGTTATGACACAAGCAACAGTATTTCACACAGCTTTTGCATCCTTTTCCTTTTCACACAGCTGTTGCATCAATTTGTTAAAGAGCCAACAGTATTTGTAATATGTGACCCTGGAGCACAGAAGCAGTCTTAAGTCTCTGGGGTATATTTGTAGCAATAGACAACAAAACATTGTATGGGTCAAAATTATCAGTTTTTCTTTTATGTCAAAAATCATTAGGATATTAAGTAAAGATCATGTTCCATGAAGATATTTTGTAAATTTCCTACTGTAAATATATCAAAACTTAATTTTTAATTAGTAATATGCATTGCTAAGAACTTCATTTGAACAACTTTAAAGACGATTTTATCAATATTTAGATTTTTTGCCCCCTCAGATTCCAGATTTTCAAATAGTTGTATCTCAGACAAATACTGTCCTCCTAACAAACCATACATCAATGGAGAGATGATTTCATTCAGCTTTCAGATGATGTATAAATCTCAATTTCGAAAAATTGGCACTTAAGACTGGGTTTGTGCTCCAGGGTCACATGCAATGCCAGGTTTATTAGACAACTACATTAGGAAGCAAACTAGAAAACAGACTGATCCGGCTGTTTAGGATTACACAGGTTTCATAAAACTGAATTTCAAAGCTGAAATGCATCCTGTATTTCATGATGCTGGATTGCTAATGCTCTACCCCCCGTTGTGTGTAGGAAACTGACTCAGGAGGAGCTGGAGAGACGTGAGAAGGAGTTGAAGCTGTCGGAGGTGGACAGTAAAGCTCTGTGCTCCGAGGAGGAGGTGAGAGCCCTCAAACAGAAGATCAAGGACATCGAGGAGGAGATGCAGCAGAACGAACGCTCTCTGAAGTCTGAGGTGAGACACATTTACTGCACAGAGTCACTGTATTCTCAATCCAGCACATCAGTCTCAATCCTCCCTGCCTGCGCTTTCTAACAGGTGGCAGTCCAGGAGAAGAAAGCCCATGAGAACTGGGTGAGTGACTACCACGCTTCGTCTCCGTAACGAAAACTAGAAGCTTTTTGTCTTTTGTATTCGAGATGACTGACTGATACTGATAGCTTGCAACTATTAATAATTATTTCAAATCAAGCAGATACTGATAGATGTTTTATTCATACTTTATTTTCCATAGTTGAAAGCCCGCACCTCTGAACGAACTCTGGTGGAGGAAAGGAGAGAGTCGGCCACTCTTCGTCAGAAGTGAGTCTTCATCGAATCACACTGATCAGTCGCAGTATTCTCTATATCGGTGCTGTTATTGTCAGTTGTTTTTGATCTCTGATGTTTGTGCATTTGTAAAGGCTTGTGGAGTATAGAGATAAAATATCAGACCTGGAGCAAAGTCTGTTCAAACTCAACTCTGGACCTCCAGATCGCCACGTGCCACCACAGAGAAGAGGTGAGCGGTTTATGTCCTCTAATTCACACTCAATGAATCAAATGAAATTAAAAAAAATTAAATAAAAAAATGATAAAAAATATTTTTTAAAACAATCAAAAACTGACAAAAGCTTAAATAAAATAAAAACTAAAATGAATAAAACAGAAATAAAAATCATTAATGCAAAAAAAAAAAATGAAAAACATTGTCCGACAGTTTTTTTTTTTCTTTTATAATGCAATGCTGTTATTGTTAACTGAGACTTGAAATAATTATCATTAGTTGAAATAAAATATAAATATCAGATGAAAATTTTACTAAAATAAGTACTAAAATAACTGAAACTGAAATAAAAATCATTAATGATAAATAGAAAAAAATATATATATATAAAAAAAGACAAACTAATGGTTTTCTTTCTCATATAATGCAATGTTGTTATTATTAACCAAAATTATTAAAAATCGTTTTCAGTAATTTCAGTATTTTGAAATTTTTCTAAATAGCAGTTAGAAAAAATATTAAAGAACTGTCTATGACAAAACCACATTTAGTCTGACAGGCTTTTAAAATAATTTAAATAAAGCTGAAATAAAATGTAATCATTACATAACTTAATAGCTAGATTTAAAAAAGCTATTAAAAAAAACTAATGACAAAAGCATGTAATGAAATTACTAAAAATAAAATGAAAGCTAATAAAAAATGACTAAGTATATAAATGTTAAGATAACTTTGGTATAATGTAATTCCAGAGATGATGCAAGCAGTATTTTTCTCTTTCATTCAAGTAGAAACATTTGATATTTTTCTAAGATTAAGAAAAAAGCCTTCAGATAAAGAATAGTAAAGTAATGATATAAGCTTGTCTGACCGAGCAGCAGTAACTGAGGGGCGGAGCTTAGCGCAGGGTTGGTTCGGGATTGTTTCTGATTGTGCTGGTTTGGTCTGAGCAGGTGATTCGTACGGGCCGTCTCCTGTGAGTGGGGGGGCTCCCTCTCCTCCTCTAATGATAGAGGGTCCCGGACGCCCCCCCTCTGCACCTGTGGGGCGACGGGGCGAACCGTTCGGTGAGTCGCCGCTGCGTCGTCCTCCTCCCCTTGACATCAACTTTATCCTCCTCCTCATTTTTCCAGCTTTCCTGTTTTTTGAGTCGCTCTACGTTCTTAGCCGGCCTGTCATTTTCCCCTCAGTTTCTCTCTCCAGAGCCTTTCCTTCTGTCTTCGTCATTGAAAGCATTCGCTCCTGAACTCCAGCATCGGATGTCAGTATAGAAGGATTTATAACAGCTCCTAATCACTTGTGATCTGTTCCAGGTGCACGACCCCCGTCTGACCCTCACGGACGCTTCTCTGACCTCGGACACCCACTGCCCTCCAGACCAGGTGCTTATGACATGACCCGTTTTAAAGCAGCTGCATTCATTAATAAAATATATATATATAGTACTTTTTTTTTTAAATAATATTATTATTTAAAATAACCATTTCTATTGTAATACATGTTAAAATGTAATTTACTCCTGTGATCAAAACTAAATTTTCCAGATTTCAGTGTCGCATGATCCTTCAGAAATCATTCTAATATTCTGATTTGCTGCTCGAGAATCATTTCTGATTATTATCAATGTTGAAAACAGCTGTGCTGCTAAATATCTTTGTGGAAACTGTGATGCATTTTATTTTTCAGGATTCTTTGATGATTAGAATGTTCTAAAGAACGGCATTCATTTGAAATAGAATCTTTTGTAACATTCTGAATATCTTTACTGTCACTTTGGCTTTGATTTAATGCATCCTTGCTGAATAAAAGTATCAAATTCTTTATAAAAAAAAGGGAAAAAAAAGAAATGTTACCTTTCCAACTAAAATAACTAAAACTGAAATATACATAAATCAAAGCTAAATGGAAAAATTATAATAAAAATAATGACAATGATTATATTTAAAAACAAAAACTTTTTTTTGTGATTTGAAATATAGCTGAAATAAAATAAATATTTGATAAATCTTGAAAATATCTTAAATGAAAGTTATAAATGCTGACTTCTAACTATCTGAAATAAGTGCTAAAACTGAAATAGAGGTAAAAAGAAAAATGTAACTTTTTTTTGTGATTCTTTGATGAACAGAAACTCAAAAGAACGGCATTCATTTGAAATAGAAATTGTTTGCAGCGTAAAACTCTCGATCAGTTTAATGCTCGCTAAATAAAAGTATTAATTTCTTTCAAAAAAAATTGTGTACATTTTTTACAGTCATTATCTGTATTACGTTAAAATTTAAATATTTGACTTGAATCCTAAATCTAATATTGTAAAGAAAATAAAAATGAATTTATCATCTAATTATAGTATTTCTTAGTTTTTTAATAAATGTGCACAGTTTCAGATATGGTTTGAATTGCACAGTTTAAGATCTACATTATATCTGAATTCACAGATGTCCAAATGTCATTGTGTCTGTTTTTCAGAAATGTTTCCTCCGATGACTTCTTCTCCCTGTGCTCATGATGGACCGATGGTAAGGATCACAGCGGTCACTCTTTTCACTCTTTGAGATTTGATGTACATTGTGTTCAGATGTGAGCGAGGAGATCTCCAGTAAACGTGTGTAAGAAACAGTCATGCGTATCTAGATGTTGTTCTCCATTAAACGGTGCTGGGTGTGTTTGCTTTAAAGCAGACGGCACCGGTCAGTGAGACGGCCGAGGCCTCCGAGCAGGTCTCGTCTGAGCCCATAGAGCCCGTGAGTACAGCGGCTGGGTGCTGGGATGGACGGGACGGGTTTGTGCACAGTGCCAGGTTGCTTTGTCAGCTGTTTTTGGGTCTTCAGAGCCTGATTAAACACGTCTTTCTGTTCACTTTCTAATCACTGTGTGGGTCTTGTGCTCAGGATGTGGCGGATGTTTAACAAAACTCATGTTGGGGAGTGAGTTACAGCATGTTCAGGCCTGAAACATACTCTACACAAGTGCATGAATGCAGAATAGCAACGCAAGATTGATTTGTTGTGATATCATACACAACTAAACTTTATCAGCCCCTATGAGTAGTAAGGTATATCACTACCACAGCGACACAAGTGCATGTTAAGTATGTAAAATTAAAAAACATAAATAGGGCTGCTCAAATAATGCAGCTTCATCTTTGCATGTCCTGCAAGTGTAATGCCACTTATGCTTTTACACATTTTCATAATTTCAAACGTTTTTGTGGACAGAAGTATTCTGCCAAAATAAAAGCTTGAGGCTTTGAAATGTCAAAAGCGTGAATATTTAATTAATATTAATTAAATATTTATTAATTATAAAAGCTTGAGTAGCCATTAATAATGACTTTAAGACATAAATATAATTATTGTAATTTGTAGTATAATATATATATATATTTTTACTACAGAGCAATTGTAATTTACAACAGTTAATTTTTAAAAATAATTGTCAACCGTTATGATAATTAAGGTTGATGCATTGAAGTGTAAAAAGCTTGAGCGTTTGAACATTTGAAAGTGAAGAATTTAAGACATCAATTATTAAAAATTATAAAAAAAAATTTACATTATACAGTTATTTTACAACAGTAAGATATTTCTTTATTCATTTTTAGTCAACTATTATTATAAGTATTATTAATAAAACTTGAGTGACCTTGTGCGTTTGAATTAGTATTGTAACTTCAAATAAAATAAATAAAATAAAATATTCAGTTTATTTTACATGACAGTTGTAATTTGCAACAGTAATATTTTTTCTTTTTTATAAGTTAGATTAGTAATCAACAATAAAAATAATTATATTAATAATTAATGATTAGTAGAACTAATAATTATTACTGCTATTATTAGGATTATAATTATTATATTACATTTGATTGGGTTCCTAAAACACCAGTGTAACCACATCAGAGAACCATGCGCATGCATGTGTATGTTAAATTATTGAATTTTTTTAAAATCAAATTATTAACGTAATCTCGTGGCGACTACAAGTATTTGATTTATTAAAATATTTTGTGTTTAAGATGTTAGGGTAACAAAAGTGTCCCTGCGCTTGTGTCTGCTGTAGTTCTTGTATAAAGTGTGTTTCTGGTCTTGCAGTGGTTCACTGATGTCTGCTTGGGTCGCCTAACGGGAATCCCCTCAGAACTCTAAAGAGTATTTTCCCGTAACCTGTAGATCTGCATTTCCTCCTCCAGCTCTCCAAGTCTCAGAGTCAAGGATCCTTCCTCCCGTCTCCCATCCGGGATTCTCCGGTTCCACCACCGAAGTCTTACGGACCCCCGGGCATGCCGCCTATGATGATCCGACCGCCCAATGGTCACCTGCCCATGATGCCTCCAGAGCCGCGCTTCAGAGCGCCACCCATGGACTCATACGGCCCTCCTCCGATCGGCCCGTTTGGACCTGTCCCGCCTCCGTTTGGTAGGAGATTCAACACTGCTCAATCTAGTGATGCACCAACAACACCCTTTTTATTAAAGATTTTAATTCGCCAAATGTTTATTAATAAAGCAATAAGCCCCAAGTATCTGTGGTTTGTAGTGAATTTATAACAGCTAAGGGGCGTCGAAAACCGGTTATTCCATACACATAGTAAGGTTTCACAGAATAAAACAGAGCAAATAAAGTGTAATGATATTAATAAAAACAGTATTCTTCCACCAAACAATGTAGTTCCTCAGAAACAGGTGTGGTTCAAACAAAGTGGTTGCCGAGCAACACACAGAAGTAAACAAAGGTGTATGTTATTTTGTAGTGTAATTTACAACAGCTTCAAACGTGGCTCAACCAATCAGAATCAAGGACCGGAACTTTCTGTTTTATAATAATCAGTTAATCAGATTTATTTACTAATGAACACTAGAATGAAACAGTTGTGTAGAAAACATTTAAATTGCACATAAATATCCGCTTTTTAATAATTATGTATATTGTTAAAATATGAACATTTAAAAATGGATTTATCAAAAATACATTGAATAATGAAGACAACATTAAATATATTTCAATATGTAATGTTATATTATAATAGTATTTTAAGCATATGTAATATAGTGCACATTTAGCAAAATGCTCCTCTTTAGAGTTGTATTTTTTTTTCTAGCTGAGTTACAAGTTTGTGGACATTGAATGGCTTTTTTCGGAGGTAAACGTGATGTTTCATGACATTGTTTACATGTGGTTTTATTGATGTTTTTACTCATTTTTGTTTTTGTGAAAACGAAGACTTTTTGAAGCTTATTTTAAAAAAGTTTTTTGAATAATTGTATAAATATTATTGCACCGTGTTTATTTTTTTAAAGAAACCAAAAAATAAAACAAATGTTATTTTATAATTTATTAAATTTATTTAATAATCGACACGCAGAAATGGAGTTGTACATTAGAATTATACACACAACAGTTTTTAAAAGCTGATTAAAAGTCGCTGAAGTCATTGACTGAAACTTAAATTTGCTGTCTTATATTTTGGTTGCATCAAAACTACATTTATTGTTTTCGTTTCGTTATAAAATTGACGATTTGAAAGTTAACTGACAAAAACTTAAAATTTATTGGCTTAAGAAAGGTTTGAAGCAGCTGTAAAAGTTTGAAAAGAGCGATTGATAGCTAGCTAGCATGATTTAGCATGTTAACGTGTTTTAACATGATCTTGCGAACACATTTTGGTAATATGATTGTGTTCTTAACATGTTGTCAACATGATTAACATGTTACCGTGTTGTTAGTATGTCGCTAGCTTATTTTTAACATGATTAGCATGTTGGTAACATATTTCTAACACAATTAGCATGTTAATATTATGTTTACATGTTGTGAGCATGTTGATGACGAAACAGAAAATTGCCGTTTCGGCTTTAAATATTTTGGTTTCTGACGTTTTGGTGCATCACTAGTCTTTTCGCGGTTACGACGATCTGTCATGCCACATTAAAGCGCATGAAAACTAGATTAACTAACTAAACAGTTTTACTACAACAACAGCATTCAAAACCCACAGTTGTTGAGTGATTCTTGGACAGTCATTTTCAGTGCATCTCTAAACCTTACTTGTTTTCCTAACTAACTAACGAACCTGTTTTGCTTGATCAGGACGAGGCCCGCCGTTGGGACCGAGGGACATCCCGCCCGAATTCTTCGGCCCTCGCGGACTCCCCCCTCGCCACTTCCCTCCCGGACCTCTGCCGCCCCCCGGGGCCATGATCCCGCCTCCGTACGGTGGACGCAGTTTCCAAGGACCCCCTCCGCTAATCCCTCAGCGCTCCCGAGACGGCGAGGGGAGCGCCACACCAGCCAACGACCCGCCCACGGACGCGTCCCACCAGCACAGCGAGCCTTGACGCGAGAACATCCCGATTCGCCAGCTTGACTTTCTCGGGTCCTGATTCTTAACCATCTGGTTAATCTAGTTTGGGTGGAAGAAGAAAAAACGTAATTTTGTTTGAATAGCACATTTGTGACAAATAATGAGGGTTTTGATTTTATACATTAGCAAACCTTTCCTATGGAAATAGTTTGGTTTAATATGCATTACAGTTGTTTTTCTGGTGGTTGTCATGTGGTTAAATCCTCCACCACTTGACCCAGTGCTGATGCATTCTGGGATGTCAAACCGATATTTAGGCACGTCGTAAAGCCATTTCCTCATGCCTTTAATGTGAGAGGACTCTGAAGAGACTTTACATATTTTTATGCCTTTTCACCATTTTTGAAGCCCATATTACTGATGATTCGCCAGCTCGCCTGTGTTTGTTTTAACGTTTGATTCGTCGTGCGTCTGCTCTTATGATTTCTTTTCCTAGCGGAAAGGCACATATGATGTCATATTGACAAAGTATTTGTACATTTCTTTCAGCTGCATATACAATAAAATATTCTCTCAAATCGGACAACAGTCAATAGAAACAGATGAACGTCGTGTGTTTGTGCAGCCGAGCTTTCATAGTCAACAGGTGATTTAAATGTATTATTGGATGTTGCATCTGATGATGAGACACGAGCAGAATTAATTTTACCCACAGAAAATCTGCTCGTGTTTCATGAACAAGCCCCATGAATGATGTACTCTGGGTTTCTTATGCAATGCTTTTGGAATCAAAATGGAAAAATACTCGATACTCAAAATCCATCGACCTTTATTCGTCTTATTTTCTTGGCATATATGGTTTTGTTTGATATTAAGAGTAAATTATTTTAGGAAGTGTGTTGAGAGGATGTATCTTGTGCGCAGAAAGAGTGTTTGCATCATGTGTTAATCCTGGAAAAGAAACCATTTAAAAAAAAAAATTGTCATTGATTTCACAGAAATGAATGAGTTGAATAAAGCAGTTTTTTTCCTGTAGTTTTGATGAATGTGTTTACTGGTGAATCCAGCGCCGTGTGACTCAAGAACTCTCTGAGGAGTCAGCGACTTTGCTTTGGACTAATTAATCCAGGACATTTGCATCAAGTAATTATTCATGCCAAGATTCGCCTCAAAGAGCATTTAGACGACACTTTTGCTGTGCGGAAAATGCTTTCCTAATTTGGTTTTTTCCTCATCAAGAATGACCAAGCTTTAAAAATTGCTCATTATTATCCTGTATTATCACCAGCTCTTGGATTCAGTCTTTATAAACCTGTTTTATTTTGATTAGCACAGGTTTTGTATTACTTTTGGGAACTGACTGATCATAAGCCTCACCGATCTGAGTTTATGCACAGTTTTTGAGTAAAAAAGCATTACAAAAGCAATTTCTAAGCAATATAACAGAAGGTACAAAAATTCAGTGTTTTTTTGTTTGTTTGTTTTTTTTTTGGTAAGTTATAATACCCTGTGTGAGCAAAGTCAGTTTTAGTTTAGCAAGTTTTATTAACATTAGCATTTACAAAACAGGTGATCCTATCAAACTTTGGTATCTATCTTAATAAAGATGCACAATTGAAACTCAAGTTTGCATGGTTTAAAATGTTAGACGTGATTTCATGTTTATGGTTAGTGGATCATGCTGATAGTTCATTTGATTTGATTCTCTACACCTGTGTCAGATATATACATATCTATGCACCTGTGTGAGGAGGTCTGACTTCATAAATCCACTAAAATCATTAAAACACCAGCTAACATACTTTTAGGACATCTTTATATAGCAAACTGGACAACATGGGATTTAACTCTTGTGATGCCATTACGTTCCATAAATCCAGATAATTTGCATTTAACTATTAATCATGCAAAGAGTTGCCTACATGTTCTTATTATTTCTCACACACACACACACACACACACATATTTTGTACAGTACAGAAAGAAGCCGTACCTTTCATGACACTATCTGTACTTTATTAGTTTGCCATTACAGTAAACGTTATCCTGTTTCCTCGAGGCAAGTCTGATATTTCAGGCTGAACTATATTTATAAAATATTCATGACTCAAGCAGCATTATCATTTATTAGAAATTAGACATTCGAAAAAGATGTGTGATGATACACACGCCATTAAAACAACATGATGAATACAGTTTTTTTTTAACCATTTAGTTGATTCCAAGACTCCAACACTGGCAAAACCGATGTGGGAAAAGCATCTCCTTTAGTTTTTTCCTTTTATAAAAAATAATAATCTGGAAATTTCCTGTGATAAAGTGTAATAAGCAGTAAAAGTTAGGCTAGTCTCCAAAACAGAACCTAGCTCATATGTCAAACTTTTTCTGAAATCCTTTGGTAAACCTGGTTAAAACTGTTTGAGAAACTAAACCTGAAGTAAGTGATTTCCTCAAACTAACCAGACTGAACTATTCATCAAAGAGCAAAGTGTGCAGCTAATTACAGGCATGCTGATGCTAAAACTGCTCTGGTTTCTCCTCTCACATGATCAAGTTCATATTCACTGGCTTTTCTGATTCATACTCAATTAAACTTCTAAAATATCTATTAAACAGTACTACAAGGTCATTGTGATAGATTTGAAGTGATGCTACTGAGCCAAACACCATTATTTTAAAGTATGCTAAGTTAATATTAGCTAGTTGATGAGCAGTTGCCCAACATAAAAATGTTCAGAACAAAAAGTGTAAAGAAATCTCATATATTTGAGATGTTTATAGTGTTGTTGTTTTTTAAGGGTTTTCATTTACTCCATATGTATAGCATTAGCAAGCAATGCATACTCTAAAAAAGCAATAAACTTGCCTGTTAAACATTTATAAAGGATTTATTTTCTGTCGATATTTACTCACCTCATGTTATTCCAAATTTGTATGCTGTTTTTTCCCCACAGTACTTATGCATACAAAAAAACAAACCAAATATGTTCAGATTCAATTGGTTTTAAGAATCAAACAGCCACTGAATCACACATATCATAACCGAACAACATACCTATTAGAAAATATTGGAGATTTTCACTGAATAACAGTTTAATATTAAGTCTACAAATGGGTTCAGAAAATGTAAAACATAAAACAGATATATTTTTTTGATGTCTAATGGTGCGTTGTCTTTTTTTCTCTGTTTACATTTCATGAAAAAGAGACTTTCAGATAATAACAGCATACAGGTTTGGAAGATGAGCGCGAGCTGTTTCTTTAATGCAGTCAAAGTATGAAAACCAATGGGAAGTTGTTATATCCATCTGTGACCATCAGAAATCAACATCATTTGTACACACTTTCCAGTTTCCATTTCTAACACTCATTTCTGTCTCAGATGAAGCACCGCGGAGAAATCAGGCTGTGTGCCAAACTTCAGACTGGAGATATGAAGAAAAGCGTCCGATATTGCAAGGAATGTTAGAGGTGATGCACCAAACGTATCTGAGAAACATAACTGCTGTCCGTCGGATCTCGGTTTAGTCTTTGTGCAAAGTCTGGTTGAGGTGCAGGTAAAGTGGTTTCTTTGTCAGGAGGTTGAGTTTCTTCCTCTTGAAGTCAGTCGGTTTCTTGTACCTAAAATCAGATTGTCTTTATGTATCGCGTATTAATGATGTGTAGCTCAAGTGGTAGAGCATTGCGTTACCAAGCGCAAGGTTGGGGGTTCGATTCCCCGGGAACACATGATAAGTAAAAATTGATAGCTTGAATGCACTGTAAGTTGCTTTGGATAAAAGCGTCTGCTAAATGCATAATTTAAATTAAAATTGAATTTAAATTTAATTTAAATTTAATGTAACATAGTGGGATGCAACCAACTAGCCTGATACTTACAGTTCTATAACAATGGGACCTGGTCTGATTTCATCCATTTCCATGAAAGCAAAACACTTCGTGCTAGTGAATCTTTTCTTGGGTTTGTAGTGTTTGAATTCGAAGAAAATAGCTGCACCTACAAAAGAGGCAAACGCAATAATGATCAAGCACAAAAATATACTGATATACTCCGTCTCTTGAGTCTTAATGCAAGATGTAGATGAGTTTGTTTCTTCTTCAGATTTGTAGAAATGCAGCACTGCATCAGTGTCTCACCAATGGATGTGAATGGGTGCCGTCAGAATGAGAGTCCAAACAGCTGATAAAAACATCACAATAATCCACAGCACTCCAGTACATCAGTTAATGTCTCGAGAAGACAAAAGCTGAAAGAAATACAATCAGGATGTTTTTAACTTTTTAAACCATTTCAAACTCATGCTTTTGGTGAAAATAGGAGTCCAGTGAAAAAGATGAATTTTTCTGAATCAGGAGAGAAATCTGCACAGATCAAGCGCTGTTTACAAACCAAAACAGCTCTAAATAAACATGTAGGTGGATTTTGATGTGAGAGACAACAGGAGAATATCCAGATATTATGGATAGAGGACTCATATTTTAACTGGAAGCAACAGTTTGGAGTTACTGTAAAATGTCTTAATGATGGATTAGTTTCAGCTTTTGTCTTCACTAGATGTGAACTGGATTACTTGTGGATTATTGTGATGTTTTTATCAGCTGTTTGGACTCTCATTCTGACGGCACCCATTCACTGCAGAGGATCCATTGCTGAGACACTGATGCAATGCTACATTTCTCTAAATCTGATGAAGAAACAAACTCATCTTCATCTTGGATGGAGCAAATTGTAATTTTTGGGTGAACTCTTCCTATTAGAGCAAAGTGAGACCTTTTGGTAGTTTTTCTAGATGTTTCTGGATTTCTACATCCACGCTAAAATGAATATACGTGTCCTCCTTGCGCGTGGCCACTGCCGTGTCCTGAACCGGGTTCAAGTCTATACCGTTCAGATCTGGACAGTGAAAAGGAAAGAAATACGTAAGAAAAATGTTGAGACATATCTGATATGCGGTTAACAAGCGCTGCTGAGCTCTACCTTTAACACTGACTGTAATGTACGGGTCAATGCACTGTCCTGCGTCTTTCAGACCGATCTTCTCTATCGTCAGCGTGAGCAAAGTCATTCCTGGCTCCGAGGGTAACCGTGGCAACAGCGTACCTGTCAAAGACGTCAAACTATAAAAACTGGCACAAATGAAAATCTAGTTCATCTACTGTTTACTTATATTAAATATATCATAACAGAGCTTGGGCTATTATTGTTAAACTAAAACCATTAAAAAATCAGTGCAAAGAATAATTTTCTTGCTCAGTATTTTTGTCTCGTCTAAATATCTAAATATTGAGTCAAGATATATTTACTTGAAATAAAAATACTTAAGATATAAAGACTTGTTTTTTGAAAAATCTATCAAAATATCTGACAATGAGGTAAGAAACACAATTAAATTTAAAGGGAAAACAACTTTTTTTCTTTCCACATTGGCAGATTTTTCATTACAAAAAATAACAACTCAGTTTTGATACAATTTTAGAAAAACAAAAATTAATATCTTAATGATTCATTTTGCTTCTCATATAAATGTTTGTTGATTTAAGAATGTCGGTATTTGTAATCAAAACAAGACAAAACATTTTTTTGCAGTGCATTACTTAAATACTAACTGAAATAAATATTTTAAAATCAATAACATTTCACTTCAGCTATTTACCAAGACAATGTTTCTCATTTCTATTCAGTTTGAAGTTAATGAAATGAGACAAAATTAACTAAAACATAAAACTACATGGACATATTTAAAAAGAAAACGAATGAATGAACTAAATTAAAATCATAACTAAAATGAAAAGAGATGATCTAATTCAAAATATTAACAAATAGAAAATAAATGACACTTAAAGCTAGACCGATTTCTGAAGAAAATGTGAGTGTTATCTGCCTGATTCTTTTTTTTTTTTAAGGTTGAAAAATCGAATTTAAGGCCTTAGCATAATGCTTACAAGAAGTGTGTAAAAACTGAGCATCGTGCACTATGAAGTGAATCACCTGGAACCCTTGAAGGGAATGATGGAGTTGAACCTGCTCCAGTCCCAGCGTCCAGCTCCTCCTCCAGCTCCAGGTTCTCCTCCTCACCCGGTGCAAGAATCTTCCTAAAAACACCCGAATCAACCATCAGTCACAGAATCATTTGCTAAAATCTGTGCAACGACAAGGGATTCTACAGGAACTAAGTATATTAGTATAGTAAGCATCTTCAAAAACTTGAGATTGAGCCTAACAACACTCTTTATAGCATTTGGAATACTGGATTGACCAATCAGCATCCAGGACCAAAACTATCCCTTCTGTAAAGAAACATTAAAGAACTACCTCAAAGGCACTGGTTGGACATCAAAAGGGAAATCTTTGTTGTAAGTCAGAATGTTCTTAATAACTGGAGAAACAGAAGAATAGACCTGACGGTAAGTGTTCATCAGGTTAGTCTTATGATGACTTTATAAAAGACAGTAAAGATTTGACAGCAAGAAGACAATCACAATTAGACTAAAAGACATTTTACTTTTACTTGAATAAATAAATCAGATGACAGAAGGCATGGAGTAGATAATTTAGAGAGGATACATTTAAATTAATCAATCAAAAAATGAATGTACATACTGGGCTCCAGTTTTTTCAGGTCTTCTAACTTGAACTCCTCTTGAGATTGTGTGCACTGACGAGGACAGACACCAGAAAGTTTAAAAAAAAACTATAACTGGATTTTTAGACTCTGTCAGTATTATTGTCTGATGATCATTAAGACTCACACCCATAATATTATTGTCTGATGATCATTAAGACTCAGACCTGTAAGGCTGCACGTCGCATCTCAAGGCATGTTGCAAACTTCCCCAGGGTTTTCTGGAAAATGCATTTTAATAAAACAAAACTTGTGTGAGATAACAGAACCGGACAGTAGTCCACGGCGAAAAGAACAAATATCTTAATAATAAATATCATTGGAAATATCTGAACATCAGTTTCCGATTTGGAATTGCATTTGCTGTCATGTTAAAGATTAAAAAGTGATTGACAGCTGTCAGTCATCCCCAAGGGGAACATGCTTACCTTCTGTTCCTCTGTGAAAGCGTGCGAGTTTGACGACTGCACTTCTTTCTGAAGATGCCTTGCAAGTCTGAAAAAAGAAAAAAAACACACACACATCATAAGAACTGGTTATAAATCACTGAATGTCTAATGATAACTTTGTTTGTAGACACATGTGGAAGTCCAGCTAAGAGATGAAATGCACTGTAAGATAATAAATAATAAAAGTTCTTTTCTTTAAGGACAGTGATGCAGTTATTGACACCGTGCCCCAGAAAGAAATGCACATTTAATCCAGGAATAAAATGCACAAGTAGAGTGTCTGTTGTCACTGACCTAAATGGCACGAGTTCAGACTGAGACAGTAGAGAAACTCCACCCAGTGCTGGAGGGTGTGGCGCGCGACAGTAATGCAAACAGGCTGTCAAACACTCAACACTTATTTATTTACTCACCGCATCACATGCACATCAAAATCGAGCAATGCAAGAAGACGCGAAATAAAGTACAAATGACTCTGTGACGGGAAATAAATTGCAACTTTGTGTAATTGCAATGCATGTAAAAAAAAAAAAAAAAAGAAAAAAGGAAAAAAAACACCCTCACTTCTAACCAACACTGATCCAGAGATCGCCAAATATATATATATATATATATATATATATATAGATTTTTTTTGTTTGTTTGTTTAAAAATGCGCAACTTACATTTGATATTCATCGATGGCTTCCACCAGCTGCCCCCACGAATCAAAGTCCGTGCCCTTTTTAAAACTCGCGTGCCATTTCTGGACGGTTTTGGTGACATCTGACATCTTCTCGGGTTAAAGTTGCGCGAAAGCTCAGGGCTCTGACATCGCTGGGGAAGTTTTATCTCCAGCGCCGCATTGTTGTGCACCGCCGGGGAAACGCACTGGGCTCCGGATGCTCCGGTGGCATCACCGCACGCCGACACAGGCCTGACGCGAGTGCAACCGAACTCCCTGCGACTGCGCCGGGAGCTTTCAAAATAAAAGTCCGAACACGAGTTCAAGAAAAAAGACGACGCGAGAGAGGGATACGAACCTTATAATTTATACAAATTCACGAGATTTTGACATTGGTGGGGACATAACAGCAGACAATAACATTACAGCAGCAGTTTTAAAGATGTTATGATTGTTTGACAACTTAAAAGAGACTTTTGTGTTCCCTGGTAGCTAAATTTCACATACATATACACAAATCTGGCTCTACACCTTTCTCTATAATTTATTCAGAGTTATATGGAAACTATTCAAAGCTCTGATAATCTTAAAACAATCAAAACTGAATAAATAAATGTTGACTTTTGTGTATTTTTTTTTAATCTATTAAACTGTCTGTACCTGGTCCCTATTTTATTGCATAATCAAATTCGATTTTCTTTTTTTTTTTTACATAAACAAACATGATAATGTACAAGCGCTACCAAAACACGCATCAAAACAATTACGTAAGCGTTTTAAACCAACTGGCGTGTCCGTGACGTCACCACCCGAAATACGTCATACAGGAAGAGAGTTCATTGTTTTGGCGTTTCCTGATCTACAATCTCTCCGATTAAAACAACACACACCTGACAGTGGACGCGTTTCTGGTATTAAAACATATCTATTTTTATTGAAAACGAGCATTAAGAGTTAGGTTTGTTAGATTTGAGCGTGTCGCTGCTGTAGAATAGCGAGTCTCTATTCTCTAGCCTCGATTTCTCTCAGGTTTTAATCATATTGTGAACGACATTAAGATCTCAGATCAGTGTGTTTCCATTTATAGACGATAAAGCATCAAGCTTAGGTAGTTTTAGCCAGTGTATATCTGTTTTTACTCATGCAGATCAGTTGATAAACAAGGCCGAGATGTTAGAAATGGACCTGCCTTATATATAATATCTCACTCATCTACTTTTGATCTGATCTTTAAAGTGTTCATTTGTAAATAATATTTCTTAATAGGAAAATTCACTGCGTTTTAATAGCGTAATGTGCTCAGTCGCATATAACTTATATATCTCACAAGCATTGAAAGTATCAGTGTTATTAATAACATCTGTGAAGACTCTCAGTTATTTAGAAAATCATATGATGTGTAGTCAGCTGGATGTGTTTCTGTGTCTCAAGTGGTTCTCAGATGGTCAGGATTGGATATTTGGTGGCGATCATACAACAGCGAATAAGATCAAATATTGAAATAATAGCCTCTGTATTCTCGTTCAGGTATCCTCTCACCATGACTCACTGGTTCCATCGAAACCCTCTGAAAGCCACGGCACCTGTGTCCTTTAACCTGTACGGAGTGGCATCCAGTCCCACTGCCAATAAGATCTGCAAGTGAGGATTGCATTCTGCTTTTATGTTATCTTCTCATATAGTCCTCTTTCTTAGCTGGGATTTCTAAATTGTCTAAAATGCCCTAGTTTTGGCTTTGTTTTCATATTGCTTATGGTAATGACTGAGAAGTAGTTTGACCAATAGCGTGCAGGCATTGTGTATAATCGACCAATTATGGCACGCGAGAAGGCGGGATCTACAGAGCAGTGCAGATAGGTGTACATATAATCAGAGCTGGGTAGATTACTTACAAATTGCAGTCTGTTACTGATTCCAGATTACATGACATGACAACATGACATTTTAGGTAATATAATCAGAGTACTTTTTGATTACTTTATAATATGTTTATCATATTGATTTAAAATAGGATAATATAGTACCATACTGATGATACTGATAACTTTCTGAGTCTGATTGCATGTAATCAGTTATTACCCAGCTCTGCATCTAATGTATATGAGGACTGTAGGAAAACAAAGCCAGAACACGGATATTTTAGGCAATTTGTAAATCCCATCTGGGAGAAAGAGGACGTATGGTCACCCTAAGATCATTATTCTGATATAAATGTTAAATCTGTGTCTCAGTGACTTGAGAACGACACGCGCCCGACTGCTGGATGCGTTCACAGACGCCACGTGTACCCCAGAGATCATGAAGAAATCCAGTGATGAATACTTTGCTCTTTTACAGGGTTTGTGCACTATTATTTTTCCTCTCTGATCAGACATTTCCGTGTTGCTCCGGCTGTTTTTTATTCATTTGCATTTATACTGCTCAGAGGCATGTGGTTTTTTGTTGTTGTTGTTATAGGATTCATTTTGCCGCTGGATGGAACCACACAAGAGAACAAGCTCCGGTTCATCCAGAACTTCAAATGGACCGACTCTTTACAGGGAAATATTGCGAGGTAACTCAGAAAGCGCAGAACCATCACATAATGTGGTTTTGTGGTTTTAGCACAGTGGTTTTCAACTGGTTTCCTTTCAGCGACTGGTGAAAAAAGTTAGTAAACAAAAATAAGTAATACGTGAAGCCTTTATAAATGGATTATAAAAGTATTTTAATGCATTGTAATGCACCTCATAAACACGTGAAAACCAGTTTTAAATGTAATCTGCAAATAATTTAATGCATTTTAACTTTGGCTACAATTCTTGAAAAATTCTAATGCATCACAATGTAAATTCTGAAGTTCTGTGTAATGCATTCTACATGAAGACTTACTGTAAATGTTAAAGGGATACTCCACCCCAAAATGAAAATTTTGTCATTAATCACTTAACCCCATGTCGTTCCAAACCCGTAAAAGCTTCGTTTGTCTTCTGAACACAATTTAAGATATTTTGGATGAAAACCGGGAGGCTTGTGACTGTCCCAGACTGCCAAATAAATAACAGTGTCAAGGTCCAGAAAAGGTATGAAAGTCATCGTCAGAATACTCCATCTGTCATCAGACGTGCAATCTGGGTTATATGAAGCCACGGGAACACTTTTTGTTAGTGATGAAAACAAAAATAACGACTTTATTTAATAATTCCTTTGTCAACAGTCTCCTCTGTGTCTCTCCATATCACCGTATGCTATTCTGTATCATCCACGCCACAATGATGTGCTGTTTTATTTCAAATCAAAGCTAAATACACGTAGAAACAGCGCATCCTTGTGGCGTGGATGATACAGAAGAGCATACGGTGATATGGAGAGACACAGAGGAGACTGTTGACAAAGGAATTATTGAATAAAGTCGGTTTTTTTTTTTTTTCCCCCTTTCAACAAAAGGTGTTCCCGTCGCTTCATATAACCCAGATTGCACGTCTGATGGCAGATGGAGTATTCTGACGATGACTTTCATACCTTTCCTGGACCTTGACTCTGTTATTTATTTGTCAGTCTGGGACAGTCACAAGCCTCCCGGTTTTCATCCAAAATATCTTAAATTGTGTTCCGAAGACAAATGAAACTTTTACGGGTTTGGAACAACATGGGGTTAAGTGATTAATGACAAAATTTTCATTCTGGGGTGGAGTATCCCTTTAACTAAGAAGAAAACACTGAAATGTATTATTTATTATATTTATAAAGCTAATAATTAATCACACAAAACGCATTGTGTTCTGAACAAACTACATTCATCCTCGCTTCAAATGCATGTGTATTCTCTGTAAATCTTGTGTAATTTAGTTCTTTTCTTTTTGCTGCATGTCCATGTTGACATTGATGTAATCTGATGAGGTTTTATGAAAGTGACAGTTTTGAACTAGAATAGCAAGGTTTGATGGAAATCAAATATGATTTGTGTTCTGCAGTGCCCAGCAGGATGCTGTTTTTGAGCTGGTGTCTATGGCCTTTAATGTTGCCATCTGGTACACCAAGTTTGCCTCACGATTGGCCGGAAAGGAGAAGTAAGTTACAAGTGTCAGTTCTTTCTGGAATAATGTAATAATGTATCTGATGTTCCGAGAAGTTCAAAATAGTTCCACTTTTAAAACAGGCAACCAATTTCCTACTCAACTAAAAGTGAAACAATATAAAAAAAGTTAAATTAAATAAAACTGATGAAACATAACGAATCATTTTTATTTATTTATGTGGTAAGTAGGCATTTAATAAATGAGTTAATGTATATTATTTACCGTCAGCTGGTCATAGTCTCAAATTAAACTGACTGACTGTACATTATGCCAGTGTATAATGTATTACATGTAGAAGTTTAATATATAATATGTGACCCTGGAGCACAAAACCAGTCTTAAGTGTAAAATTTTCGAAATTGAGAATAATACATCATCTGAAAGCTGAATAAATAATCTCTCCATTGATGTATGGTTTGTTAGGAGGACAATATTTGTCTGAGATACAACTATTTGAAAATCTGGAATTTGAGGGTGCAAAAAAATCTAAATATTGAGAAAATCATCTTTAAAGTTGTTCAAATTAAGTTTTTAGCAATGCATATTACTAATCAAAAATTAAGTTTTGATATATTTACGGTAGGAAATTTACTAAATATCTTCATGGAACATGATCTTTACTTAATATCCTAATGATTTTTGGCATAAAATAAAAATTTATAATTTTGACCCATAAAATGTATTGTTGTCTATTGCTACAAATATACCCCAGAGACTTAAGACTGCTTTTGTGCTGCAGGGTCACATATCAGGAAGTTGAATTTCGGGTAGATATTTTTAGTATTTGATTAAAGACAGGTTGCTTTTGTTTTAAACTGTAGCATCACAGAGGACGAGGCCAAAGATGTTCACAAGAGTTTGAGAATCGCTGCTGGAATTTTTAAAACCCTTAAGGTAAATTGTGCTCATGTTGTGGAAAATGAAAGCAAAAAGCCATTAAAGTGCTTGCATTACACTGTTTCTACCACATAGAGTGCCTACAACTATCACCGTCCCACCTGTGGGACGCTTGACACTCTTTTTTTTTGTTGTCCTTTTTCTCTATAAAATCTTTTAGTAATTATCATAAATTATATATCATTTGAAAGCTTAGAAGCCCAAGATTCAACCTGTGAAAACCATTTTGAAATCGGACATTGCGTTACCATGGAAATGGTACTTTAAAATCTTATGGTGGTCTCCTCCCCCTTAGTGGGCAGTGTCAAGTGTCATATTACAAAATGCATTACGGTCTTTTAGAATCAAAACTTTTTATAATCTTGGCAACAAACATATCATTGGAAAGGTCTGAGTCTCAGGATTCCATATTTGGCGGTTATTTTGAGTATTGAAGTAAAATTGACAGAGAAATCTAGGGAAAAATTCATTAAACAAAATTCAGAGTAGTTTTGATGGCTCCCAGTGGCTGTTTGTGGTATGACGCCCTAAATAAAATCTCACAGGAGCCTCAATTTTTTTCATATCAACTTCAAATTTGGAACATAACTTATTTAGACACAAGACTTTAATTTTATACCAATTTTAGAGTAAAACCTGTTATGTAAAATATTAATAATAAACAAAATAAAATAAAATTAATATAGCGCATTTTATTTACAGGTACATTTAAACTTCTATAACTTTTTAAAACTTTAATTTTTTGAAAAAATTCCACTTTTGCCAAAATCTGCTAATTTTCTTCTTTAAAAAGAGACCAACCTTAGGTCTATATTCCAAAGTGTTCATAAAATACAACAATTTAAGTTTGGATAGTGCACTTTAATGCCTATTTTAAAAAATGGGGGGTGACAGTTAAGGGGTTAAACGCTGTGAGTCATGATTGTCTCACCGCTTGACCCATGGTCTTTCTGAATGTGCTCGTGTGGTGTGTTTCCTGTCAGGAGACTCATATTCCTCGACTCATCACTCCAGCAGAGAAGGGTCGAGACCTGGAGCCGCGAGTCATTGACACCTACATTGTGCAGATTCAGGCAGAGGCTCAGGAGGGTAAAACACACTGATGAACAGTCATGATGTGTGTGTGTGTGTGTGTGTGTGATGGTTCATGTGTCTCTGTTTTTAGTCACCATTGCCAGAGCCATCGAGCTGAAGCACAACGCCTCCCTCATCGCAGCGCTGTCCTTCGAGACCGCAAACTTCTACCAGAAGGCTGGTGAGTTTAGAGACACATGCTCTATTTTTAACAAAACTAATACTTTTATTCAGCAAGGATGCCTTAAATTGATCTAAGGCTGAGGTAAAGCCATTTATAATGTAACAAACGATTCCTATCTCAAATAAATGCTGTTCTTTTGAACTTGCGAATCCTGAAAAATACATTGTATCACAGTTTACACCAAAAATATGAACCAAAGCAAATGTTTCCAACATTGATGATAATCAGATATGTTTTTAAATCCGGATATTAGAATGATTTATTACAAGCCTTTATTAATGTGAACAAATGATACCTTGTAGTGTTTTAATCTTATAAGATTATATATACGACATATTTATATAATATGCAACATTTATATAACATGCATATGTGAAGGGCCTGAATGGACCTCGATGTAAATCATGAAATAAATAAATGCGTGGACATGAATATTGATTTGAATTAAAAGAATCGTATCATGTTGAGACCCCGAGTGCCACGAGACACGTCAGACATTGAAATAATATGCAGTTTAGGCTATATAATAATATGATTTATTATTTAGAAGATTATGTTTCTTATACTTGCTCAGATCACACTCTGAACACTTTGGATCCAGAATGCAGCAGTAAATGGAAGAAGTACCTGCAGCTGAAGCAGCACTTCTACATGGCTTACGTGAGTCTGTCTGAAGCTCAGCTCGTCTGGACGTCTGTGTGGACGTTTGGGAATAGTTTGAAAATAGTTTAACATGCAAAATTGACTCTTTCTGTGCCTTTGAACAATGGCAGACGAGTGGAGTGTTTGCAGACAATCACTGATGTTGATATTTGGTCACACTGATGCAAAAAACATCTTACTGTGTGATATATTTCTGTTGTTTCCAGGCACACTGCTATCATGGACAGACTCTTCTCGCAGGGGATAAATGCGGAGAGGCCATAAGATCCCTGCAGGAGGCTGAGAAGTGTACGCAAATGATTAATCCCTCAACAAATGATCACATTTCAGCCATATATGATATGATATGACATATTTTATATTCTGAGGAAGGGCTGCAAACTAGCATTATTCTGTATGCCCTATGTGCACAGCATTGGTTGTCTCTGTGTAACAATGCCTGGTGTATTGTCCCTGTTAAATACATAAATAAAATAATTCAAAGACATATTTTGTTATCTAGCACTGATATTAAAGAAAGAAAAGTGTAATGGTTCAAATATGCAATTTATCTTTATACACTTTTCATTCAGAAATTGCTAGGAAATCTCATAATTAATTACAAAGAAACAGCAAGTAGAAAAATACAAATGTGACCCTGGAGCACAAAACCAGTCATAAGGGACAATTTTTCAAAATTGAGATTGATACATCATCTGAAAGTTGAATAAATAATCTCTCCATTGATGTATGGTTTGTTAGGAGGACAATATTTGTCTGAGATACAACTATTTGAAAATCTGGAATCTGAGGGTGCAAAAAAATTCTAAATATTGAGAAAATCATCTTTAAAGTTGTTCAAATGAAGTTCTTAGCAATGCATATTACTAATCAAAAATTAAGTTTTGATATATTTATGGTAGAAAATTTACTAAATATCTTCATGGAACATGATCTTTACTTAATATCCTAATGATTTTTGGCATAAAAGAAAAATCTATAATTTTGACCCATACAATGTATTGTTGGCTGTTGCTACAAATATACCCCAGCGACTTAAGACTGCTTTTGTGCTGCAGGGTCACAAATACAGTGTTTTCTAGTAGATTGATGCTGTAACGGTTTTTAGTCTGGGATTATTTCGAGCTCTTGCATGTTTTCTGGGTGAAATCCCTCCTGTTAATGGTTGTATTGAATCTCCGTGTCTCAGTTTATTCCCGCGCTGAAGCCTTGTGTAAAGAGTACCGTCAGACGAAGGGTCCCGGCAGCACGGCCAAACCCTCGGAGCAGCTCTTCTTTAAGAAACTGGGCACGTTCATCAAGAACACCCTGGAGAAGTGCCAGAGAGAGAACGGCTTCATGTGAGTCGAACGGGGGTCCGGATCAAGACGTTTATTGATCAGCTCTGTTATGATGGCTGTATCTCTGTGTCAGTTATTTTCATAAGGTTCCTGCTGAAGCTCCGGCGCTGGAACTGAAGGCCAGTTACGGTTTGGCTGAACCGACTCCATTCGAGCTCCCGCCTCTCAGCGCTCAGTGCACACCTGAAGTCTACGCGACCTTTGACCTTACCAAAGGACCCAAAGAAGACAAGGTGATGAGGAGAGCTTTCCCACAAAAAATATATATATAATTTTTTTTTTTTTTTTTTTTGTACACAAATTTCTTCTGCTCATCAAGGCTGCATTTATTTGATATAAAATACAGGAAAAAATGTAATATTGTGAAATGTTATTATGATGTAAAATAACATTTTTCTATTTTAATATACATTAAAATCTAATTTATTTCTGTGATGCGCAGCTGTGTTTCCATCATCATAACTCCAGTCTTCAGTGTCACATGATCTTCAGAAATCATTCTAATGTGCTGATTTATTATCAGTGTTGAAACTCTTCATATTTTTTGGAGCCTGTGATACTTTTTTCAGGATTCTTTGATGAATAAAAAGTCAAAAAGAAGAGCATTTATTTAAAATAGAAATCTTTTCTAACAATATACACTAGCGTTCAGAAGTTTGTGGTCAGTACATTTTTATTCTTTCTTTTTTTTTTGAAAGAAATTAAAACTTTTATTCAGCGAGGATGTGTTAAATTGATAAGAAGTGATAGCAGATTTATATTGTTAGAAAAAAATTATATTTTAAATAAATGCTATTCTTTTTAACTTTTTATTCATCAAAGAATCCTGAAAAAAGCACTGCAGGTTCTAAAAAAATATTTGACATTGATAATTCTAATAATAAATCATCATATTAGAATGATCTCTGAAGATCATGTGACTCTTTATACTGGAGTAATAATGATGGAAATTCACCTTTGCATCACAGAAATAAATTATATTTTAAAGGATATTAAAATAGAAACCATTATTTTATATTGTAATAACATTTTGCAAGATTACTGTTTTTTTTCAGTATTTTTGATCAAATAAATGCAGCCTTGATGACCAGAAGAGACTTCTTCAAAACATTACAAGTCTCATTGATCCCAAACTTTTAAATGGTAGTGTATATGCAAAATATGAATTACTAAAATAAGAGGGATCAAACATGCACTTGATTCTTAATTATGTGTTGACAATTAGATCAGTAACTGTTTATGTTCTTCATGAGTCGCTGTTTGTCTCAAACAGCCTGCTCAAAAGTTTTCACCCCCCACCGCTCTTAATGCATTGTGTTTCAAAATTGGTGAAATAAAGGTCCATCGTCATTAAGTGTAACAGATATATTCATGTAAAAATTAAACAACATACTTATCCTGCCCTGTACTAAAAAAATGAAAACTGAAATGAAAAAATGATCATACAAATTTGATTATATTTTAAAGCTCTCACTGACAAATGGGTCAAACCTAGTGTTTTGAATGATTTAAAATGACAATTAATTAGTGTGTCTTATGACGTCATCTAATGATTCTGCTTGTAAATATGTCTGACAAGACTTCTGGGTATTTAAACTACTGTTACACTGAATGACATTTGAGTAGTTGTCTTCTGTAAATCATTATTTTTTTTAAACAAGACACATTTTAATGCTTGAAAACCTTCCTGCCTTTGACCTAAATTTAATTATAATTAATAGTGTGTTAAATATAAATGCTGTAAATTTATATGCAAATTAATGCTGTATCTGCTCTTAGTGGACACCTCATTACTGACGGTCACGATGTCTCGTCAGCAATTAAAATATCACTGTTTTTCAATGATTATTTCCCCCTCTAGGCAAAAGTGAAGCACGATGAGGAGATAAAGCCGGTGAAGGAGCCGGATCTGAAGCCGCAGAAGGACACGGGCTGCGTGGTCTCCTAACAGGTGACGCATGATGTCCAGGAGATCTGGAGGAGATCTGGAGGAGTCTGGAGTCTTCTCTCCTCTGATCAAATATATTCCAATAGTGATATAACAGTGGCGTCTGTCTCGTGCTCGCATTCTGTTTAAAGTGTTTCGTCTACAAACACAGATGTTCTAATGAAGGATTGCGTGACTAAAATCTGATGAACAGTTAATCCTAATAACCCCGTCTGAATCATAATTATATGACCAATTGATTGCACTTGATTATCTCTCTGTAGCAGAAAATAGATGATCCTAGTGAGATTTTTAAGGTTTATTGGATCCATTGATTAAAAAAAAAAAAAAAGTTGTGAAATTAAACCATTAAAATTATCCATTGATTAATGCAAATATTAAATGGCATTTAAACTAGGTGCATTTCAGAAAAAAAAATCAGATTTCACCTCAACATCTAAAGAAAAATTTGCGTAAAGTTTTTTTTTTTTTTTTTTTTTTTTTTTTTTAAACCATGAAGATTTATTGCATTATAACATTATTTTCATGACAATTAAGCACATTTTCAAAGCACACACACACACACACACATACAATTTCAATAGAATTTTCTTTGGCATTGCAGTAATGAGAATCTGGGTTTTAAATGTGCTTAATTTTCATGGATAAAATATATATTATATAATGATTATATAATGTCATAATGCAATAAATAGTTGTCTCATAAAAATATAATTTCTGGACTATTGTGATTTTCTAAACAAAAGCAGTTGCTATCGAAATACAACACAGTACATTAGTTTAAGATAAAATATTATGACTTATCACTTATTGCACTTAAAATATCTGCTGTATGATTAATATTTCTTAGGGGGAGCACATTTTTTAGTTGGGTTTTGGTTTGAAAAGAACAGAATTATACTATATAAATATATATATATATATCTCCTCATCAAGAACAGAATTAAACAGGGTGAAGATGTGAAGTGCCGTGAGCTTCAGTCTGATTAGAACTTCTAATATCAACTTTTACTGGACTTATTTTCCACATGTGTATATATATATTTACAGTCATATATGAAAAAATGATTTTGCTTGTGATTTGAAACCTGTCCAAATAATCCAAACATGGGTTGCTGTGCTGTACATGACCCTTTTGCTGGTTTGATTTGATAGGTTTTTCATTTTTCTGACAGTCGTCTGAATATGTTCAACCATGTTTGCATTAATAAATGTGACACTGGTGCTTCATTTTAAGGGTTGTAAAAACTTCAACAAAACTATATGCACTTTCACATCACCTACAGGTACAGAAATGATCACTAAATGTCATGGCCCCTGCTTTAATTCATACTGAAAACTAAGAGTTTGTATACTTATCAAGGGAAAATGATTGTCAGATATTTTGCTGTATATTTATTTAACACAATTCTACAAGACTTTCTCTGGCATTGTTCGATGACACTCCACGATCACGTTTAGTTTGTGTAATTATTCGTTTTGCCATCTATGCAGTTGTATGGATATGTATTCATCATCGTGTATACTTACAGATTACGATGTCAACCTGTAACTCAAAATCATGCATTTAATGTTTATTCCCCATTAAAAAGTGCATCAGCTATTTGTTTTGTGCAGCATTTGTTCTCCAGAATTTTCAGATCATGTGGTTCACACTGGCTTGATCTTTTTGCAATACTGGCAATACAAGTTTATCAAGATAAATACGTCAGCAGATATGTAGTTCATCTGTCCTGGAACGACGCGAGACAAACAACATCCGTGTGCGTGAGACTTCCTCCTGTTATGGTGAAGGTAACTTTCTGCACATCATTTGAGGATTTCTTTGAAGACGTTCTCACCAAAGGAGCACAACACAGAGGATTGAGCTGGAAAGGGCCCAGCATGCACGCAGACGTAAGTGTGTTTTATTAGCGTTATATCTCAACAGCAGCAGGTCAGTATCGATCTCTTTTGTTATTCTGCTTTTGGCATTTTTAACCAAGCCTTTATTTAATGTATACTTAGACTTATTGCAGCACCAGCCCTTGGTAAATACACCTTCACACTTCCTCACAAAATATTCAGGACTAAATTCAAGATTTATATATTCGAATTGCATATAAAATCCATCCAGTTTGATAATACAGAGAATAAAACTGCCCATAGCTCATACTTTTTAACTGAATAAATTAAATTTTCACGGTGAATAGATTTATGCTGATTCTAAGCAATTTATATAAATGCATTTTGAAAATGTTTATTTAAAATCAAATAAACGCAAATATTATATATATATATATATATATATATATATATATATATATATATATATATATATATATATATATATATATATATATATATAATTCTTAACTCTTTCATTTATGTATAACGGACAAATAAATATCACATTAAGTTTCTTAGTTTATGTTAGATAACGAATTTTATATGGAATTCAAATACATAAATCTTAAATTGAGGCATAAATATTTTTGGAGCGTACGAAACGATGCTAAAATGCACTTGTGATACATATGTTATTACATATCTGAAAAAAGTTTCGGTTTGTAAGAAGAAAAGTCTAGTTTTGATCATGACTGATGTGCAGGAGCCACAGAGAGACGTCCGTCCCCGACAGGTGAAGGTGATTCATTTCTCTAGTGGAGAGACTCTGACAGAGGATGATGATGGTGAGGAAGAGGAGGCACAACATCAGCTTCATCAAGCTCCCAGTGTTTCTGACCCGGTCAGTATCGATGAGCCACTCAATACTAGAATCATCTCAATTTAATCTCTGTCAGGTATGAAAACCAACAAAGGTTGTTTTATATTTCACTTTTTAGGATACCTGGACATGGAAGGATTATTCTCGGTTTTGGGGAACACAGATTTTGAGGAAATCCTTACTATGTAAGAAAAACCTGGAAAACACTTATAGCCTATATGTGACCCTGCAGCACAAAAGCAGTCTTAAGTCGCTGGGGTATATTTGTAGCAATAACCAAAAATACATTGTATGGGTCAAGATTATTGATTTTTCTTTTATGCCAAAAATCATTAGGATATTGAGTAAAGATCATGTTCAATCAAGATATTTTGTAAATGTTCTACCGTAAATATATCGAAACTTAATTTTTGATTAGTAATATGCATTTCTAAGAACTTCATTTGAACAACTTTAAAGGTGATTTTCTCAATATTTCGATTTTTTTGCACCCTCAGATTCCAGATTTTCAAATAGTTGTATCTCAGACAAATATTGTCCTCCTAACAAACCATACATCAATGGAGAGATTATTTATTCAGCTTTCAGATGAATCTCAGTTTCGAAAAATGCAGTCTTATGACTGGTTTTGTGCTACAGGGTCACATATTTTGATGGTCGTTCACAGGTCATTGTGTGATTTTATATTACATATTAATAAAAGGATATTGTTGTTGCGGTTTCTTTAATATTAAGGGTCTTATAATGACTGAACGAACTTTCATGTCAGAGGTCAAGATACATTTACATGCACCCAAATAAACGCAACAAACAATCCAATTTAGCTCGATTCGAATTAAATGGTTGTGTAAACCTTAAATAATCGGATCAACAAGAAAAAGTGAAGCACGTAAGCGCTTTAATCCGATTTGAAAATACATTAGATCAGCTACGTTAGTGGGGGACACTGAATATTTGTAAATGTTTGCTAAAAAGTTTTTCCGAAATTACAAAAATGTTTCTTTTTAGATATGCCATCAAGGTAAAATGGCATTTCTACTCGCGGTCGCTCCGGTTTTGATATTGTTTAATCGCAGTGGCTTTCTCCGTTCTGAAAGCGGTGATTGAGCACTGCGCATGGGCGTAAGCTTCTTTTTTGATTAGACAAGCAAACAACTGAGGATGGAATATTAGTGCATGTAAACATTGTTATATAATGTCTTTACTAAAGATTTAAATGTGGATGGTAAAATACAGTTTTTTATATCTAAATACACATACTAATGAATTACGCATGAGATGTGTAGCCTACTTATATAAGTAGCCTACTATAATACAGAAATGCTAATGTACATTTGAAATGTTGTATTTAATCATTATAACTCACTGTGACTTCATGTTTCTGTAGTTTGTGATTTTCTTGGAGAGAAAATGGCTGGTTTGCTGGGTCTGAATACTGCCAAATATCAGTATGCTGTAGACCAGTATCAGAGAGAACATAAGGTGGCAAGTTTCCTAAAACTTTCAACACTACTTTTATTTAAAGTTAGAAGTAAAGCCAGAAAGGGTATTTTTTTTGCTTGATGTTTTTGGAGAGACTCTTTTAAATTTCTCCGAAAACCAAAACACAAATCTGAAGAATTAATAATGAAGCCCCTTAACTGTCGCCATCCCACCTTTTGTTGTCCTTTCTCTCTATAAAATCTTTTAGTAATCATCATAAATTATATATCATTTGAAAGCTTAGAAGCCCTAGATTCATCCTGTGAAAACCATTTTGAAATCGGACATTGCGTTTCCATGGAAATGGTACTTTAAAATCTTATGGCGGTCTCCTCCCCTTTAGTGGCCAGTGTCATATTACAAAATGCATTACGGTCTTTTAGAATCAAAACTTTTTATAATCTTGGCAACAAACATACCATTGGAAAGATCTGAGTCTCAGGATTCCATATTTAGTGGGTATTTTGAGATATAAGTAAAAACAACATAAAAAAAAACACAAAAAAACATCAATCAAAATCAAAACGGGTTTTGATGGCTCCCAGTGGCTGTTTGTGGTATGACACCCTAAATAAAATCTCACAGGAACCTCAATTTTTTTCATGTCAACTTCAAATTTGGAACATAACTTATTTAGACACAAGGCTTTAATTTTATACCAATTTTAGAGTAAAACCTGTTATGTGAAATATTTATAATAAATAAAATAATATAAAATTAATATAGCGCCTTTTATTTACAGTACATTTAAACTTCTATAACTTTTTGATACTTTAATTTTTTGAAAAAATTTCCACTTTTGCCAAAATCTGCTAATTTTCTTAGGTTTATATTCCAAAGTGTTCATAAATTACAACAATTTAAGTTTGGATAGTGCACTTTAATGTTTATTTTAAAAGATGGGGGTGACAGTTAAAGGGTTAAAATAATTTTTACTGAAACTATAGAGCTTTTATTTTGAAGACACTAAGAGGCCTGTCATGGAAACTACAAATAGCTCATGTGAATTTTTATGAAAGATTGTTACATTGTTTATAAATGGTTAACTGTATAACTGTGAGTGTTTTGTTTGTGCAGAATGAAGCAGAAGGAGAAGTTTTGTCCGCAAGCACCAGTGTGAATGACGAGGAGATAATTAATCTGTCAAAAATAGTAAGCAAACACAAACAGTATGGAGCCACAAATGTGCAGGACCTGCCGCAGCAAACCCTGGAAGAAACACTACGATATAAAGGGGAGCAGAATGAAGGATACAGCTCTAATGAATAAGAGATCTGGAAGATCTTAAAAAAAGAAAAGAAAAAAAAAGTGAATTGAAATTTTTTATTTTATGTCCTTGTTTAATTTATGACCATCACACTAAGTGCTGAAGATATTTCTGATACACAAATAAAAAAACTTTGGTTCTTCCATGTCCAAAATTATCATTATTATTCTTTTAGATTTAAAGTTGAGCAGCACTTATTCAAATTTAGGCCGCTTACGCATACTACATTTCCCGGCTTGCACTTCGGTAATGCAACATGTGACTGAAGGGTGCGCATGCGCAGATCTCTAGCTACTTACGGCCAGAACTTATGAACTAGATCAAGCGGCTACATTGGCATTGGTAAATAAAAAATCTAAAACAGACGGGGTCTGTTATTTCTGACTAGTCAAGGTACGATGGCTTTAAATCGTGTTTCTACTATTTTAAATAACTTTTAAATTGAATAGATATTAAAGTGTCTAGGTGCCGTTGTTTAACGACGTGCGGAATTGTCACGTGGTACGTGTTACATTTCTAAGCGCTGGTCAAAATGAACCAATCATAGCCGATTTTGCTTACTAGAGATTATTTTTTCACATAAAAATATAGAGAATCCGCTATGGTAGATTTCTAATTGTAAGCCCTAGTAATTCGTATTACTAATAAAGTAAAAAGATTATAATTGTTTTAAAAAAAATCCCCTGATTAGACAAAAATTATGCTGAAATTTGAATAGAACCCAATGAGAATTAAGATTTCTGAACCAGCGAGCGCCCCCTACCGGAACAACCGCTCATGTCTCTTTCTCTACAGCTGTTAGCTAGAAACACTTGCCGCCCAATGCTAAAAACAATGGAGGAGAGGTTAATAGCAGCGGTGTCCGACTATCCCGAGTTATACAACTCTACAATAAATTCATATAAAGACGCTGCTAGAAAAGCCAAAGCATGGAGAGCCGTGAGTCTGCAAGTGGAAATCCCTGGTAAGAGTAGCGGTTTCTCAAGTTGTTTGTTGTTCACTAAACTGCTAGCTGTGTGCTGTTAGCTTGTTGCAGAGTAGGCTAACAGGAATCCAGGTTTGAAGGTTTCATTTATATCTAATGAATGCTGTCTCCATTTCATCATAGAACTAACAGAACGTGTATTTGAGTTGAAAAGGCATTGGATGGGTTAATCTGCTAGATATGACGCTTATCTGTACGCAAGCATGAGTTGTTTTGAGTTTGGTGATCTGCACAGTAAGTGGGATTTGCTTTCATTGAAAGTTTATTGAATTCTGTTTTGATGCACAAAGCGATCATTTGAACCAGAGATGCATCAGTCAGATTTGGTTTTGTATAGTAAAAAATTTTTTTTTATTTTTTTTTTTGCAAAGTATGATGCTCACGCTTGCATACTTTTCGATGCTGTATGCATCAATTTAGACGTCATTTGCTAAATACATTACTGAATATGTTTTAATATGCTGGAAAAGTTTTACATATTCACTGGTACATGTTGTAAATTGTGATCTAAACTGGCCCTAGACATACATTTTTTTTTTCTCCATGCAAGAAATTAGTATTATTGTTCAATATTTCATTTGTGTAATTAAAATTAAATGTATTTGTGCTTAAATTGCTACTTATTGACAATTGTAAGATTTGTTGTTTTGTCATTAATATGCTTAATTAACTTCTAATTGTAAAATCTTTGTATATTTAACTAATATAATTAACTATAGTTAAGAATACATGTATGTCTATTCAAAATAGATTTATATTTTACACATACACACACACACACACACACATACATACATACATATATATATATATATATATATAAAGTTATATTACAATAAACATCATTAAATAAATAACTATTGTAAAATGTATTGCTAATTATATTAAAAATTGTTATTTTTATTCAATATACATATGCTTAAATTACTACTTATTGTAAAATGTATTGCTAATTATATTATGAATTAAATATAGATGCTTCAATTACTACATATTAATAATTGAAAGATTATTTGTTAATTATTATTCATTAAATTGCTAAACAATATTTATTGATTGTAAAATGTAAATTATATTATTAGTTAAATATACATTTGCTTAAATCACTTGTATTGTTATTTTCTTATTATACAATGCATTATTTATATTAATAATTTAAGATACGGTTAAATCACTATTTTATATATATATATATATATATATATATATATATATATATATATATATATATATATTTATATATGCTTAAATCACTATTGATTGATTATTGCAATATTTGTTTTTAATTTATACATATACATAAATCCTGCATAACATAAAATTGATTGTTTATTTTATTATTATTTAAACACACATCCCTAAATCTCTATTTATTGATTATTGTACAATGCATTGTTAATGATATTATTTGTATTTTTAAATGATTATTTATTGACCATTCTAAAATGCCGTTAGGTTATTAATATTAAGTGTGCACATGCTAAAATCACTGTTTATCGATTATGGTTAGGTGTGTCAAGTATGCATTAGGGCTGGGCGATATATCTAACGATATGATCATGCGCATCTAGTCAGTAAATCTGGTTCCGTGATTAGCGCTAAATCGCCATCACCTGCTTTCAAATGGAGCGGCATTTAATAGACAGAGCCGGATCACTGACAAGCTACGCAATATCGCGTTCATTATCGAAGGCGATTCATCTGGGATAATGAACGCGATATTGCGTAGCTTGTCAGTGATCTACGGCTCTGTCTATTAAATGCCGCTCCATTTGAAAGCAGGTGATGGCGATTTAGCGCTAATCAAGGAACCAGATTTACTGACTAGATGCGCATCATTATATCGTTAGATATATCGCCCAGCCCTAGTATGCATATGCTTAAAAACAGTAAATCGTAAAATGTCATGTCACCCTTTATATTGAGTTGAGTGTGCATCATGTCAGGCTTGTCTTCAGCGCTGTCTGTTGTGTCTGTGTGCAGAAGAGGACTGTCGCAGGAGATGGAAGAGCTTGCGGGACATGTTCATCAAAGACAAGCGTGCGGAGCAGCGCCGGCGAGCCTCAGGAACGTCCCACCGCAGCTGGAAGTACAGCTGGCAGATGTCATTCCTGACGCCCTTCATCCAGTCACGATCGCTGGCCACCGACGAGCCCGAGGAGGACCGAGACGACGAGGACAAGGAGGAGGAGAGCACGGCGGACGGGAACTCTGCGTTTGGCGTGCAGGACTTTGAGGGCGATCACGGGATGCTGGACGGATCCTCACACTACTCGGCCTCGGGATCGCAGGGTTCGGGACGCAAGAGGAAGTGGCAGATGGAGGCCAACGAGGACTTGGAGGACGAGATGTTCCTGTTTAGTTTACTGCCGTATCTCCGACGGCTGCCTTACGCCAAGAAGAGCGCCGTCAAATTAAAAATTCACCAGCTGTTGTATGAGGCGGAGTTCAAGTGATGTTCTATAGTTTCTTAATATTTTTCTATCTTTTATTGAAATTCTATCCACTGCGTTTTTTTAAGATTCATAACATATTGTATCGATGCTGGTAGATGTTTGTTGCATCGAAGATCAATGATTAAACAGACATGTGCACTACCAGAGTGATGTTTGTGTCTGGAACTATACTATTTACTCTTATGAGGCAGCGTCTCAGAAAGATGAGGGCTAAAACATTCAGCTTGGGTGTATTATTTCCATAGACTGTATAAAAACATGCACATAGCATCCGTGGGGTCTATGGGATTGACTCCCTTTTGCAGCCAGCCTCAAGCGGCCAGGCGATGAATTGCAGTTTTAATCACATCCGTGTTGGTTTCAGGAGAGAGACCGGAAGGTTGCCGCTCGATTATTTAACTAGTGGTATTATTTTAATATAATTAAGATACTTTTGTGTAATTTTGCAGATATACTTATGTAACTTGTATAACATAACTTATTTTTTATTTATATATATATATATATGTACTTTTTAACTTTTGTTTGTATTAATATTTCAATTAATTTTCAGATTTTACATTTTAATTTTAGAAATTTTGTTTTTGACATTTTAGTAGTTTTTTTTAATGTCAACATAGTTTTTATAAAAAAAAAATTTATTCCAGTTTTAATTTTCAGTACACCAGCTAATTTTAAAATGACAAATTTTTAATTGGGAAAAAAAAATCTTTTTATATTTTATTTTCAATTAACATTTATTTCAATTAATTAATTAATAGTTTATTATTATTTTAATTAACTGTGATAACTCTAATCTATAGTGAGCCATCAGGGTTTTCAAAAAATATACAAAAAACTAATTTTTTTTTGGTAATGCTTTTAACTAAAACAAATACAAATAATATAAAAATTAAATTTTGTCTGAAATTTTCGTATGTGTTTTTTATTTTTTTATTGTATTTATTTATTTTTTTCGTCACCCTTTCCTATCAAAATGCTTGCTATGTATGTGAAAATGCAGAAAATCAAACCTGGTCCGAATTTTTATGACGGACGGAAGTTTCGGAGGCAGTGTGTAAACATGAGGTCGTATTTATTTTTTAACATGCAAAATTTCAGGTAAAAATTTCGGACAAAGACCTTTAGACTTATTATGCACATTGATACCTTGGTTAAATATAACTTTTTTATTATTATTGTGATCTGAGGATAAATTGATTAATTATAGCTATTGAATATTATCATTTTTAATATTTAATATGCAATGGGCTTAACTTTCAAACATTAAATCTTTTAGATTTTTTTATCATCTATCAACTTCATAGCGTAAATAAATCTTTTTACATTTAACTTCTATCACACAAACCCTTCATACATACAACTTTCCTACAAATATATTTGAAAACATTCATTTTTTTAAGCTTATACGCATTTAATTTCATAAGTAATAATTAATTATAATATAAAAAACATGGATCTAAAACATTTATACTTAAATATATAAAAATAAATGGTTTATAACAATTTTTTTTAAAATGCAATGTGTAGCATTCTGTTGTATTTAAGAAAATAGTATGTAGTATGCAGTATACAGTATATACTGTACACTATTCCGTAAACTAATACATAAAAAAAGGCCTTTATCAATTATAGTACAGAAAATGCATTCAAAATACTATGCATACTGTGCTATGTATTTTCCATACTTCTAAAATGGCACGTGTAGTACGGTAGTGTGTTATTTGAGCCACGTCCGGAGTGTTGTGTCCGGCTGATCTGCGCAGGTCCTGAGTGCATGTTCTCTGGATCTGCCCCTCACTTCCTGTAGTTCTTTCCCACCTTCCCACCAAGCAGCCAACCAACCGGCCTCGTCTCACATTATCCGCGAGTTTAGACGCCAAAAGGCTGCCAGACGCGCTCGAGCTCGGTTGGAGGTAAGATGCATTTGGCGCGCCGCCGCTGTTACTTTGTATCTTTGATCCATTATGACGTGCTGTCTGTCCATTATGACGCAGGCGCGTCTGGAAATCAGTGCGAACGCCGCGTTTCTCTCTCTGTGCTGTGCTATGTTCAGCTTGTTGTGGACGGAATGAATCGGTAAATGTGGTGCGACTGTTTAGGGCACAACTTTTCAGTGTCGTCGGCACGTTCTGCTGTATTTCTTGCTGGTTTTGACGCGGAGCTCTGAGGTTGTGTGTTGTGTGACTGCAGCTGGATGTGTACTGGTGTGTGTGTGTGTGTGTGTGTGTGTGTGTGTGTGTGTGTTAGTGATGTGAATGGATGAGATGCTTGTGTTGAGTTGTATTGTTGAGGAGGGATGCGCTGCTCAGTATTGTTATGCAGGACTGTGTGTGTTTGTGTTTGTGTGTGTGTGTGTGTGTGTGTGTGTGTGTGTGTGTACTCTTCCCACCAGAGAAAACTGTTGCAGTGACCCCCATATACATGTAACCCAATATTAAGGTATTTATCATCATCATCATCATGAAGTTTGTTGTCAAAGAGTGAAAAACTTGTCAAAAACGTGCAGATCATATTGAGATTCAATGATAATTGTATTGTTTTATGCTCAGTTCTAAAATATGTAATTGTTGAATAGTTTCATATTTAATCATGTTTCACCAAAACTCATGAGTATATACTCAAAAGTATATTTTGAATTATCATTATATAAAATTAAATTAAGTATAAAAAAATTAAGATTTATCATTTTTATGACATTATACTGTTATATATAAACACTGTACACTGAACATATTTTACCCCAAGCTCAAAAGAAATAAATTAGAAACTATATTTTACTCTCTATGAAATTAAATTAAAATAGTTTTTAAAACTATTAAGATTTTGCATTTATATGAAACTATTTTCATGACAATTAAGTACATTTCACACCAAATTTATATTATTGTAAAGGGGGGGCGGGTATAAAATGTTATAAATCATTGTATCATTTATCAGACTCATTTTACTTTTAAAAATATATCAGCATAATCATGAGAATTTATCAATAGAATTTCTTATTCGATTCTATTCTATTGGGATGAAGTGTAATCTCTCTTGGGAAAAACTAGGAAATTTAACATTGTAATTTTCAGGCCTTTCTATATGGATTCTGTTATTTTAGTTAAGCTAATTTCTAAAATATTTAATCAGAAATGGCTGTTTATGAGTCCAAACTCATTGGGAGCTTTTGTTCCTCTTTTGTATGTCACTTTGAATAAAAGTGTCCGCCAAACACGTAAATGTAAATGCAACCTCTAAAATGAGTTGTTAAAACCCTTCAGCTCTAACTAGAAAAGCAATGGAAAGTATTGGTGATGCAGGAATGTTTTGGTGTACTGTGTCTCAGAGCTCTGCTGCAGCGCTGCAGGCCGGCGTCTCATCTGTCCTCTGATATGTTGCTGTTTGACTAGCTGCTGACCCAGATTGTAAATGTTTCACTGAAATGCCCTGGTCTCTCCTCTTGATGTTGAAGCGTCCACTCCGGCTGATATACTGTGTCTGGGAATGACTTCAGTTCAGCTCATCTCTGCTGCAATCCATGCACCTGGCTAACTGATTAATTCCCCTCATTGTTTGCTGTAATACTTCATCAGCCGTTCCAGGACATAGAAAAATGAGAATATGTGTCCAGGAGGGTCAACGCTGAAAGTTCAGCCATGTTTCCCAGGACTGTTCCACTCAAAACATGGAAATGTTTATCTCCCTGTACATGCTGTTATAGAGTTGGCCATTGACTGCCAGGCGCTTGCAATGAAATGGGAATTTAATTGAAGTTGACAGAATGATTTTTTCCCTCAAGCCTAAAAGCAGCCAAAACTAAAAGCAAGAGTGACAGAGTTTTTTTTTTTTGCAAAATACTTTAGCCTTTTTATATAGAAACCACTTTTCGGTCACAGTACAAGCCCAGTTAAGAATAAATCATGGACTGTAATGGTACAGAGCATTGATTTTTCTTTTCTTTTTAATATTGCGATTTGAGCGTTGAAAGTCAGTTTGAGTCTTACTTCTTAGATTTTTATAAGGCATTTTTGAGCAAACATGTTCAAGTCATAATAACCCCAAAAATAATGTGTTTTGTTTTATGACAAAAGGCCTGTTTTAGGACTTAAGGAAGTCATTACAATGTTGACATGACAATTTAACACATTTGAGACCCTGGAGCACAAAACATAAGTGTCAATTTTTTGAAATTGAGATTTATACGTCATCTGAATAAATAAGCTGAGTAAATAATCTTTCCATTGATGTATGGTTTGTTAGGAGGACAATATTTGCCTGAGATACAACTATTTGAAAATCTGGAATCTGAGGGAGCAAAACAATCTAAATATTGAGAAAATCATCTTTAAAGTTGTTCAAATGAAGTTCTTAGCAATGCATATTACTAATCAAAAATGAAGTTTTGACATATTTACAGTAGGAAATTTACAAAAAATCTTTATGCAAGATAATTTTTACTTGATATGCTAATGATTTTTGGCATAAAAGAGAAATGTATCATCTTGTCTCATACAATGTATTGTTGGCTATTGCTACAAATATATCCATGCTACTTTTGACTGCTTTTGTGCTCCAGGGTCACATTTATCCCGCATTTATATATATATATATATATATATATATATCATAATTTTTATTTATATTTATAAGCATAAATTGCAGTATTAAGATAAATATTGCAATCTTGTATATATAAATACATGCATTATAAATACCTCTATCTATCTATCTATCTATCTATCTATCTATCTATCTATCTATCTATCTATCTATCTATCTATCTATCTATCTATCTATCTATCTATCTATCTATCTATCTATCTATCTATCTAATCATGTTTGTGTGTGTGTGTACAAAAATGTGAAAATGTGTTTAACATGACAGTATAGCAATGAGAAAGCTCCTAATTGTGCTTCAAAAGGCTTCTTTGAAAAAGTTTTCTTGTTTTTTTTCTTTGTGAATTGTGAGCTGGACATGTTTTGGGTCAGATTCACACATGAGCTCCTCCACGAGAGGGTGCTGAGTCAGTGTAATGTACTGAGCTGAAGTCAGGTGTAAAGTTGGTCACCACTGAGTCTGACTGTGAAATCTTGCCAGACGGGCCGATTATATGAGCCTCAAACGTGTGTTTGCTTTTATTTGCTCTTTACCCTGGATGACAGTAAACACTGGCAACCAACACAAAGAAAATCTAATATCCAGATTCAGCCGTGGTGATTTGTCACTCGTGTCGCTTTTCGTTGGCCGGAGCCAAGCGCTGATTCTGGCGATGACTGGCTGGATTTCTCTTTCCGCTTGCACAGTATGTGTTCCAAAAGGAATAAAAATCAATAAGGAAAACAGATGTTGTCCTGTTAACTCCGGGCTTTCATGATAAGAGGCTGTAAAAGCGATCGGGGACAGAAATAAGTCCAAGCCTACACTCTTCTCTTCTGCTGCAGGGTTTGTTGGGCATTTCCTTAAAATGCTATAATTAAGAACCTACACAAACAGTCTAATTTAACACTTTGCAAGTGTCTCATTTTCACTTTTCCCCTCATACACTTTAAGTGATTATAGCAGAGCCAAGGACTTTGTCTCATCACGACTATTTTGAGACACTTCTGCAAGTGCACTTGAGCGCTGGTGGTAAGGACGGCCAGCTGATTTATAGCTTGGACCTGAACGTGTGTGAAATCGCATTAGTGTTGTGTTGTGTCATCAGATCCCCGCTTCTGGGTCACTTCGTGTCAAATGTTTTGTAGAGGAGGGTCACAATTATGATTGGAGCCAAATTCCAGGAGTCAGAAAATGACTTTAGAAAGATGGCATTATTGTTATTTTTACACAGAGCTTGGTAGCTCTAAATCTGTTGACTTTAGCAATCTTTGTTTCATTATATTTCAATAGTGCCAGTTTAAAAAAAAAAAAAAAATAACTTTTTGTCACCCCACCAAATGTTTGCATGCCTGTAACTCAAGATGCATTAAAGAAATCTTAATGTTCTTTTAGATTCTTGTTCTTAACAAACATTTCTTTTGGTATACCAATTTTTGATTCAGTTCCAGAGATATGGGGATCTTATGGCTCTATGAGTACATTTTACACTTTTTCAGTGGTCAGAAATCAAATGACAGTCCCTACGCATACAGCGGATAGTTGTTGTTTTAAAGAGGAATTTCTGAAGAACAATGGAGTTTCAACTTGAAATGTGTCTTGTTTCTCTGTGTAGAACATACCCGACTGATTGACAAAACCATGTATTTTCCAAAGTTTGCATGCATGTAACTCAAGAAGTTTTGAAGTTATCATAATACCTCTTTAGATGTTGCTTCCTGAGAAATTTTTCTTTTGGTATGTCCATTTTTAAGGTCCTGTATGATTCAGTTCCAGAGATATGGGGATCTCAGTGTGGCTCCATGAGTAAATGTGACACACTTTCAGTGGTGAAAAACCAAATGTGGGTCACTTTACATACAGCTGATACTTTTTTTCTTTTAAAGAGGAATGTCTGAAGAACAAATAATGTTCAAAAACAAATGCATCTTGTTTCCCTCCATCAAAACCATTGCATAGAACACACCTGTCTGAGTGACAAAAATATAATTTTTCCAAAGTTTGCATGCCTGCTACTCAAGATGCATTAAAGCTATCTTAATTTCTTTTTAGATTCTGATTCTTACAATCTTTTAATTTGAAATGTTCATTCTTAAAGCCCTATGTGGTTCAGTTCCAGAGATATTGGGATCTCAATTTGGCTCCAAGAGCGAATAGTTAAATTGTACACATTTTCTGTGGTCACTTTACATACATGTTTGAATAATGAATGACGGAATTGATTGAATCAGCCCCAAAATATGTCAGTTTGTTGCTGTAACTCTCTTCTGAGCTCATGGGTGAAATCAGGCCAGACACAGGTCACTGGAAGCAGGTTTGACCCCGGATGATGTCGCTTTGACCTTTGCTTGTAGTAGCGGCTCATAGCACTAGATTGAGTTACAAATGCAACCCAAACACTGACAATTAAATGGCCAAAGAACAAGTGGAAATGAGTCATTAGCCACAGTTTTCTTATGGAGACCACAAGCAAGGGTTCGATTTCACGGTTAGATATGATATCCCAATTTAATATACTTTAAAATATAATTTATTCCTGTGATCAAAGCTGTATTTTCAGCATCATTACTCCAGTCTTCAGTGTCACATGATCTTTAGAAATCTTTCTAATATGATGATTTATAATCAGTGTTGTGCTGCATAATATTTTTTGGGACGTGATGCTTTTTTCAGGATTCTTTGATAAATAAATTAATACTTTTATTCGGCAAGGATGTGTAAAATGGATAAAAAGTGATATTGAAGACCTATATTGTTAGAAAATATTTCTGTTTTGAATAAATGCTGTTCTTTTTAACTTTTCATTCATTAAAGAATAAAAAAAAAGTATCACAGGTTCCAAAAAAATATTAAGCAGCACAACAGTTTCAACACTGATAATAAAAATATCAAAATAGAAAACTTTGTAAAAATATTTAACAATATTACAGTTCTTACTGTGTTTTTGATCAGATAAATAAATTATATTTTACAGTATATTAAAATAAGACAAATATTAAAAATTGCAATAATATTTTACAGTATTACTGTTTTTTTCTGTATTTTTGATCAAATAACAGTCTTGATGAGCAGAAAAACTCCATGAAAAAAACAAAAAATCTTACTGATCTCAAACTTTTGAATGGCAGTGTACATGTATATAAATATATTAAATTTTAATATATATGTAATATAATAAAGTGACTTCTCTGTATGTATACTTTATATACGATTATAGCTTTTATTAATATTTTGATATTTTAAAACTATTAATAATTTTAAATAAATGAATAATTTTTTTCTTATACCAAATGAAACCTATATTAGGTCCTTAATAATTTTAAATAAAAAAAGTTTTTTTTCATTATTATTATTATTTTTACTATTTTCCATTTGAATTTTAACTGATCATTTATAGATAAATATCCATTTTAAAATATAAATATAAAATAAACATTTTATAAATTTTAATAGAAAATGAAGCCAAATTTAATACCATTAAAAATGTAAAATACATTTATAATTTTTTTCTTATAGAAAATGAAGCCTATTTTAGGACCATTACTAATTAAAAAATAACAAATAAATATAAATAAGTATAGGAAATGAAGCAATTCAGTCATTTTAAATGTATAAATAAATAAATGTATACATATATCAAATAAAGCTCTTATTAAAAAATTAAAAATTATTTTAGGACTATTTATTAATTATAAATAAATTCCTGTTTATAGTTTAGTTAACAACAGTATCGATGTTGTTTTGTAATTTTAGTGCTCCTTGTCATTTTCATTTAGTTTGTTTTTTATCTAACATTTAAATTTCATACATACATTTGACCAATTTAATGCATCCTTGCTGATTAATTTCTTTGAAAAAGCCCTCAAATGTTTGAATGGTAGATAATATAATATATATAATAAGCCCTAATCTCTACAGGTAGCCGATCAGCTCGATTGGGGTTTTAGGGTTTATCCAGCTCTGATTTCCTTCGACTCATCGTATCATCGTATGGATATATAACACACACTTTACGCTGGAGGTAATTAGAAGTGGAGAAATCGGCGTTCAGAAGTCCTCTGTGAAACATTACAGAGTGTCCTCTCGCTGTCTCCGTCCGTCAGTCGCACAGCTGTCACTGATAGAACGAGGGTGTTGAGCAGAAACAGGTGTTGTGTGTTAGTTCCACTTTTTTTTATTTCCCCCCCAAAATGTCACCGGGCTGGATTGAGTTGTCAGAGCGCATTATTGTGAAATAGGGCTGGAGGTTTTTGTTTGACTATTGCTACAAAACATGTTCTTTCCCTGAGGGAAGAAAAATGGGAAAAATGTCATCCAGGTGTACTGAGCTCAGAAATGAAAGCGGAGCGAGACAAAGGCTTTGAAAGACTCCTGCTTTTTGCTTGTTGAACTTTAGCTGGTTGGTTAGTGCTTCCCACATTACTGAAGTATAATTTGTTTCAAAACACTTGTTTTCATGTTGTTTTGGTATTATTTATGTTAATAAAGATGTTAAGATGCTAAACATGTTATTTAGTACTAAAATACTTTTTACAGCTTTTATTCATATTTTGAATTCGCTTTTATTCACTATTTGCTTTTTTCATTTTAATTTATAATTAAGAATTTTAAATAAGCATTTTCTTGTTAAATAAAAATGATTAAAAATATTTTAAAATATACATAAACATTTTTATTAAATAAAAATTGTAGAAATTATTAAATAAAAATATTAAATACTTTTTTCCTTAAAGAATTAAATCCTAATTTAGAAACATTAATTATTTTAAATAAATAAATAAATATAATATATTTTTTTAAATTATTATTATTGGTCCTAAAATAGGATTTATAATTAGGTAAAATAAGTTAAATAAAAATAAGTAAAATTTTATATTTTGTTTCATTTAGGTAAGCATTTATTTTATTTCAAGTAACATTTTTTGGTTTAAGTTTACTGTATTAACCCTTTTTCAATTACCAAAAATGTTTTAAATAGTTTTATTTTTAGTTAACAATAATAACCCTGTTCTAAAATAGACATTATAAATAAATATTCTGCTTTTGTTGATTATTATTTGATATATTCAAGGGCCTTTTGAAGGTGAGAATGTACCTGCAGCAAACTAAATTTAGCATGAGATGAAAATGCATCAGCATTATTTTGGAGCCGTTCTCCTGATTGAATTCAGCTCAGGATCTCTTCAGGACCTCTGATCTTTTGGAAAGAGAGCGACCGCTGTGACCTCCTGCCTCGAAACTCAGCTTCCTTGCACAACCTGTTCGCATTTATCATGTTTTCAGCTGATGCCTTGAAGACGGATGGCTCTACTCAAGGTCTCGCTGCAGCGTCCAAAAGTCTGCACCCTTAATTCAATGAGATAAATTGGAAAAATGTGCAAATGCAAGTCATATTTGCTAGCCAGCGTCGGGAGTGCTTTTCGTTTCCCCTCTAAATCTTGCCAGAGTTCGGTGCGCTGGGCTGCAGACGGGCTTGAAGAGATCATTAGCCTGACACTAAGCAGAGGAAAGATCTGGAAAGATGGACACGGACCAGAGCCCGGGTTTCTCAGTCTGTAATGAAGAAGTTCTGAAATGAGTTGTGCTTGCTGAGGCTTCAGAAATATACTCTTATATGCATGTATGCAAAGCCCGATCCATGCTGATGCATGTTAATAGCTTTATGAACTGTACTAGTTTAACTTTTAAACTTTCACATTTATCTTTATGCATTTAGCAGATGCTTCTATCCAAAGCAATTTATGGGGAAAAAAAATCAATTCCCCTAAAATATGCAAATTAATTGTCCTAAAATTATTGATTTAGTACATCTTAAAATAGGCTTCTTTTTCGATATAAAAATTATATTTATTTATTTATTTATTTATTTATTTTAAAGTATCATTGGTCCTAAAACAGGATTTATGTCATGTAAAAAAATATTATATTTAAGTATTAGCCGTCCTTAAATAGGCTTCATTTTATATAAGGCATTTTTAATCTATTTATTTAAAGATATTATTAATCCAAAAATAGGCTTCATGTTCTTATAAGAAAATATAATGGATAATTATTTATTTATTAATGTAAAACTAAGAACATTCCTAAAATAGGCTTTATTTTCAATAAGAAAATGTTAGTTTGTTTATTTATTTGTTTGTTTAAAAACATTATTGGCTCAAAAATAGGTGTGCCTAATATATATATATATATATATATATATATATATATATATATATATATATATATATATATATATATATAATATATATATATATATATATATATATTATATATATATATATAGTGCTGATATATAATCGTGATTAATCGCATCCAAAATAAAAGCTTTTGTTTACATAATATATGTATGTGTACTGTTTATTTATTATGTATATATAAATAAACACACATACAGTATATATTTTGTCTATATATTCATATAATTTATATATATATAATACATAAATATACAATTTTTCTGAAATATATACATGCATGTGTGTATTTATATATACATAATAAATAAGCACAGTACACATACATATATTATGTAAACAAAAACTTTTATTTTGTATGCGATTAATTACGATTTATCGTTTGACAGCAGTAATATATATATATATATATATATATATATATATATATATATATATATATATATATATATATGAATTATCTTAAAATAGGCTTAGTTTTTTTATATATATGCATTTCTTTTTTTTCTTGCAAAGCAACTCAAGAGTCAGTAAGAAACCACCTAGCAACGTGTCAACATGCACTTCTCAATACCCTAGCAACTGCATAGCAACACCGAAGCTGCGTGTAATCATCTAATTAAAGGCGATGTTAACAGAGGCTTGTTTTTTCTGTCAAAGTGAATCAGTTCAGTAGTTTCTGTGAAGGTCTCAAAGGTGATCTTTCTCTGCTTCTGTTGTTTATTTTAACTACAAAAATATCCATTAGGCAGTCTGGCTTTTGATTGTGGAAATAAGTAAAGGATTTCTGAAAGACGCAAGCAGTTGAGAGTGAACAGAGCCATCATGGAGCTTCACCTGTATGAGTGTTTTGTGTAAGGTTTCAGTTTTAGATGAATGCATTATTCCTGGGAAGTTAAGCAGTGTGGCTTGTTTCATTTCTGAAGCTCTGTGTTCTTGAGTGCTCCTTCATGACCTGATATTCTTTAGTTTTTCCAGACTTTATAGCACTCATTTCTTAGGCTAGAAATATACTTTATGGTAGTATATAAGGCAGACGTGAATGGCCGCTCAGAGCATTGCTAACACTTTTATCATTAGAGCTGAAAGAGAAAACACTAGAAGAAGAGAGTTCACACTGATGCTCACTTTAGCGCCTCTAGTGGCAGCACACACTTTAAAATGAAACCGTATTAAAGTACAAGAATTACTGACATGATAATGTAGGCATTAATACTTCACAGCTTACAGTTTATACTGCCTGTTTTATTTACAATTTTTAAAGAAAAATATCATTAAAATAGACTAAAATAGTCTTCAGGTTCTGTAGGAAACGTATTTATTTATTTATTGTTAATGGTCCTAAAACATGCTTTTTATAAGAAATATATTTCAATACGAAAAGTTTATTCATTTAAAGTTGTAATAGTTCTAAAATAGGCTTCATTTTCTATAGGTCTTTTTATTTTATTTTATTTTTTTTATTTTTTTTTTGTTATTCATAGTTCTAAAATAGGTTTTATTTTCTATAAGAAGTATTTATTTAGTTTAAATTATTAATGATCCTGAAATGGGCATCATTTTCTGTAAGACAAAAATTATTGGTTTTGTTTGCATATTTGTTTATTTTAATTATTAATGACCCTTAAATATGAAATGTTTATTAATTTAAAGTTTTAATGGTCCTAAAATAGGCTTCATTTTCTATAGGAATATTATTCTTCTTATTATTATTTTTTTATTTTGTTATTCATAGTTCTAAAATAGGTTTTATTTTCTATAAGAAGTATTTATTTAGTTTAAATTATTAATGACCCTTAAATAGGCTTATTGTCTATAAGAAATGTTTATTAATTTAACAATTTAATGTTTGTAATATAGGCTTCATTTTCTGCAGGCTTTTACTTTACTTTACTTGCCCTAATATAGGTTTTATTTTCTATAAGAAAAAAAGTTGTATTTACAATGTGTGCATTTACTTACTTTCAAATGTCTTTCTGTCAAATGCAACCCATACCTACAGTGGCCTAAATATTCCATCTCACATATTCCAAATGCATGAAATGGTGACAGTGCCTGTTTATTTTCCCCAAGGATGCAACACAACATTTCCTTGAGTGTCTTCAAAGGCTTCAAAAGCCGCCTTTGACTCCAGCGAGCTTTTTTGCGTTCAGCGAACACTCTGTGCTCATGTTTGGCAGCAGAGACGGGCCTGAGCTCACTTTCTCTTGACACTTGTTGATCGTCCCGTGATACTGGAGCGAATGCTGAATCACTCTTCTGCTCTTCGGCTTCATGAAATTTAAACCAGATTGAACGATTAGAGTGCAAAGATCAGGATCAATCCAAGTGTGGGATGTGGGAAAGAAAAACATCTTTTGTTGCATTCACAAAATACATTTCCCTGCACTGTAAGTGAAACCGTATATGAGTCTGTTTTAATGCAGAGCTACTTCTGTGATATCAATCTGACACGGCGGTTATAGCTTTTAGATGAGTGATACACAGTCAGGTCTTTGTTAGTTAAAGATGACCCAAATATGAACATTTGCTGAAAATGTGCTCACCCTCAGGCTGAAAACCTCTGTGTATTCAGACACTGCTCCACTGATCATGTACTAGTTACTCCACTGCACACCTCAGATCACTTCCTCCTCACTCTTAACCTCAACATGGTTCCTGGCACATCACTTAGCCCTCCACATGTCATCTTTCGACGTAACCTACGCTCACTCTCACCCTCCCGGCTATCTGCAATGGTTTCATCTTCGCTTCCTTCCCCTAAACTGTTAGCATCTCTTGATAAGCCCCTTGGTTATCTGATGTTCTACGCGAACATCGTTCTAAGCTTAGAGCTGCTGAAAGGGTGTGGCGCAAATCCAAAAATACTATACTGACCTTAATGTGTATCAGGCACTCCTCTCTTCCTTTTCTGCTAATGTCTCCACTGCTAAAAGGACATACTACCATAACAAAATTAACAATTCGTCTAACTCTCGCATGCTTTTTAAAACATTTTCCTCGCTCCTTTGTCCTCCCCCTCCTGCTTCATCTCTAATAGCTGACGACTTTGCCACGTTTTTCATTAATAAAATTACAAACATCAGTGCACAATTTTCCAAACCACAATCCATCAAGCACATCTCACCAGCAAACATACACTCATTCACATCCTTCTCTTCACTCTCTGAGGCAGAAGTCTCCAAACTCATCCTTTCTAATCATCCTACTACTACTTGTCCGCTTGATCCTATTCATCTAATCTCCTTCAAGCCATTTCTCCTGCAGTTGTACCTGCACTCACTCACATCATAAACACATCCCTTCATACAGGTGTTTTCCCCTCATCATTTAGACAGGCTCGTATAACTCCACTCAATAAAAAACCCTCAACCAAGTCTCTGCCTTTCACACAAATAAAGACCAGTTTCCCTTCTTCCTTTCATTGCAGAAACACTTGGATGAGCTGTGTTCAACCAAGTCTCTGCCTTTCTCACACAGAACAACCTCCTTGACAGCAGCCAATCTGGCTTCAGAAGTGGACATTCAACTGAGACTGCCTTGCTGTCAGTTGTTGAAGCCCTAAGACTGGCAAGAGCGGAATCCAAATCTTCAGTACTTATCTTGCTTGATCTATCTGCTGCTTTTGACACGGTTACCACCAGATCCTCATGTCAACCCTACTGACAAAGGGCATCTTAGGAACCGCACTCCAGTGGTTTGAGTCTTACCTATCAGATAGGTCCTTCAAAGTATCTTGGAGAGGTGAGGTGTCCAAGTCGGAAACATCTAACTACTGGGGTGCCTCAGGGCTCAGTTCTTGGACCACTTCTCTTCTCTGTCTACATGGCATCATTAGGTTCTGTCATTCAGAAACATGGCTTTTCATACCATTGCTATGCTGATGACACTCAACTCTACCTCTCATTCCATCCTAATGATCCATCGGTAGCTCCTCGCATCTCAGCTTGTCTAACAGACATTTCTTGCTGGATGAAGGACCATCACCTTCAACTCAACCTTGCCGAGACAGAACTGCTTGTGGTTCCAGCAAACCCATCGTTTCATCACAATTTCACCATCCATCAACCATAACTTCTTCAAAAACAGCCAGAAACCTTGGAGTTATGATTGATGATTAGCTAACTTTCTCAGACCACATTGCTAAATCTGTCCAGTCCTGCAGATTTGCTTTATTCAACATTAAGAAGATCAGACCCTTTCTTTCGAAACATGCTGCACAACTCCTTGTTCAAGCTCTTGTTCTGTCCAGACTGGACTATTGCAACGCTCTCTTGGCAGGTCTTCCAGCCAGTTCTGTCAAACCTTTACAATGAATCCAGAACGCGGCAGCAAGATTAATTTTTAATGAGCCGAAAAGAATAAACGTCACACCTCTGTTTATCAGTTTGCACTGGCTACCAATAGCTGCTCGTATAAAATTCAAGGCATTGATGTTTGCTTACAAAACCACCACTGGCTCTGCACCCCTTTACCTAAATTCATTACTTCAGACTTATGTGCCCTCTAGAAGCTTGCGTTTTGCAAGTGAACATCGCTTGATTGTGCCATCCCAAAGAAGCACAAATCACTTTTACGGACTTTTAAATTAAATGTTCCCTCCTGGTGGAATGACCTGCCCAACTCAATCCCAGCAGATGAGTCCTTAGCCATCTTCAAGAATCAGCTAAAAACACATCTCTTCCAGCTTTATTTGACCCTCTAACTTTAGCACTCACTATTCTAATTCTATTCTTAAAAAAAAAACTACCTTTCTAATCTTTTTGTATTCTATCTATTTTCTTTTCATTAGTATACAATTATAAAAAAGACCTCTAACACTAGCTTGCTCTATTCTTTTCTATTCTATTCTGTTTTCTTTTTATTTATTATATTATTTAAAAGCCCTTGCTATGTGTACTGTGTTTAAGCTAACTGAGACTTGTTATAGCACTTATATATCATTGCTCTTTTGTTGTTTTTGATTGCTTCCATTGTCCTCATTTGTAAGTTGCTTTGGATAAAAGCGTCTGCTAAATGACTAAATGTAAATGTGTATTTTTGTTTTGTCAACCTCATTTTGACTTTGAGCTTCACCTTGAATTCTAGAAAGAAATTCAGCTTTGTTTTCAAAAATTTTTTGAAGCTCCAAACCACTTCCTCTTTCACTTCCACTAAAAATCCAATTAGCCGAGTGAAGGGAGTTTATGAAGTGAATCTGCTCCGATGTGAAAATCCAGGTGTTCCTCGTCCACCCCCCCTCCCTTTTATTAATATAGTCATCTGTAGTTTCCAGCTGTACAGTGTTCTCCATGTGATGGATGACCTTTGCAGAAACATAAAAATATTTTCTCAAAATATAAGTGTTTATGGTCTTTGAGTAGCATCTGTCTCATGTTTTTTTTCAGTCCATGTCTTTGTTTCGTCTAAAATACTTCATGCTTATAATGACTTGATGAACTTTTATATCATGGCTTCAGTCACAGGTTTATTCAAGCGTGAATGTAGTAAAACTTTCAGTGCTGAATCTGTGTAGAAACCACATAGCAACATGTTAAACACCTTAGCAACCACATAATAACGCTGTGGCAACGACTCGGAACACTCTAGCATTGTGATAGTGACCTTTGAATAAATAACATTTACTTATTTATATATTATGTTTGTTTGTTTTAAATTATTAATGATATACTAAACTAGGCTTCATTTTGTACAAAAAAAATTTATTAATTTATTTCAAATCATTAATGGTTCTAAAATAGTCTTAATTTTCTGTGAGATAATTAGTTAATTAATTAATTTTATTTAATAAAATGATTGTTCCTAAAATAGGATATTTATTTATTTATTGGAATAAGTAATGGTCCAAAAATAGGCTATATTTTCTGTAGGAAAAAATATTTAAAGTATTTTGCTCTTAAAATAGGCTATATTATTTGTAAGAGAATTTATTTATTTATTTATTATATAAATTTATTTATTTAAATTACTATGATTCTAAAACAGGCTTTGTTTTGTAGAAATTGATTGATTGATTGATTGATTCATTCATTTATTTAATTAATAAAAATGATTAATGGTCCTACAATAGGCTGCATTTCTATAAAAAAAAATTATTTATTTATTTAAAATTATGGTCCTAATATATATATATATATATATATATATATATATATATATATATATATATTATATATATATATATATATATATATATATATATATATATATATATTAGATATTATATAGATATTATATATATATATATAAATTAGGACAACAAATAATATAATAACTAATATAATGTATTTTCTTATACTTTCCCTCTCTTTTCCTTTGTTGCCTGGACAACAAAATAGTAATGTGGTTCTGAGCTGACGAGGTGTGTGTGTGTGTGTTTCTCAGAGCTCTGTGTCAGTGGAATGTCTCTGTTTACTAGGCAAACGTTCCTGTCAATCCAGAGAGACGGAAACTCTAACAAATCAGACAAAAACAAATGGCCCTTTGCTGAAGGCACGGCTGGGCTCAATAATAATAAGCTGCACTGAGAAAAACATAATTATTGTACTGTTTTTTCCTCGTGTGAGAGAGTTGAGACACTCATTTAAACTGCAGCAGCAAAAAAAGCTGTCAGTCCGTGATTCATTTTGTGAATCAGTTCAAACGGTCAAACTCTGAATCTTTGATTCGTTTGAATTATGACAAAAATATTTATAGAGTTTATAGAGTCAGTTTTTCATATATTAAAATGTTTTAGTAGATGTATATGTAGATTAATATTGCTATTTTGTTATATTGGATCATATAAGTTAAAATGATTAGATATCATCCTTTTTTTTTCTTGGAAAACATGTCTTGGTAATTTCATGTACTGTATTTAAATTTTTGCATTAAACATTTTGAAAATATACTTGGCAATAAATAGTTTAATCTATTTCAGAACATAAGTGTATATGTGTATATATATATATATATATATATATATATATATATATATATATATATATATATATATTATATATATATATATATATATATATATGTATATATGTATATGTGTGTATGGTATATATATATATATATATATAGTGTGTGTGTGTATATATATAATATGTATGTGTGTGTGTGTGTGTGTGTGTGTGTGTGTGTGTGTATATATATATATATATAATATATATATATATATATAGTCAAAGGCTGAAAAATATTAATATATACTAATAATATAGTAGTAAATAATATAATAGTAAATGAATACTTTTATTCAGCAAGGATACAGTAAATTGATCAAAAGTGGCAGCAAAGACATTTATAATGTTACAAAAGATATCGATTTCAAATAAATACTCTTCTTTTAAACCTTCTGTTCATCTGTGAATCCTGAAAAATAAACTATATCACAATTTTCACAAAATATTGTGCAGAAAAAAATCATAAATGTTTCTTCAAATCATCATATTATAATTGAGCAACAAACCAACATACAAAAATGATTTCTGAAGAATCATGTGACACTGAAGACTAGAGTAATGATGCTGAAAATACAGCTTTGATCACAGAAACAAATTACAGTTTAATATAGATTCACAATGAAACAGGTGATTTAAATAGTAATAATATTTTACAATTTTGCTGTTTTTAACTGTATTTCTGATCAAAGAAGTGCAGCGCTGGTGAGCAGAAGAGATTTCTTTTAAAAACAAAAAAGAAAATCTTTTGACCAATAGTATCTAAAATGTTTATCTAAAAGGTATATTGTTCTGCCCTACTGCTTTGACACCTACTGTATATATTTTGTAATATATTAACAGTATTAGTCTATAGTCAAAACAGCAATAGATATTTGATTTTCATGAGTTTTCTTCCTCTGTAAAAATGTGTCTCCTCTACAAACGTCTGCTGACGATCAGCGCGTCAGAATTCATTGCAGTAATTGGCCGGCTATGCGCTGTGACTCCGGGGGATGCGAGTTTGAAATATTTTCTTAGCGGGATATATATTATTTAGACTGCCAGATCTTATTTAACGTCAAAAGAAACAAGTTAAATGCTTTATCTGCTTTTGTTCATCGAGGCAGTTAAGCTTGTTAGCTGAGATCCTCTTCTCAGCAGATTTGACAGCTGGTGTTTAATATCTATGACCGAAAACATTAGAAATGTGGCCTTAACTCTTATTTTTAATGCCATATGTGTTTTTTTTCTTGTGAAATGCTAATGATGTGACTTGGCTTTATAATGTGGACCACATGCTTCATGCCGTAAACATCTGCAATTGAATCTTGGATGCAGTTGTAAAGAAGGATGTAGGTACCTATGTAGGAAAAAATACATTAATGTAGTCTTGTTGTTTAGACTGGATGACACAATTTGACACATGGGTGCAGTTTGTGTTAGTCAGGCGTCACTATGTTTGTGCTACTTGTTGAGTATGTATTGCATTACTAGAGGAATATTTCATCTAAAAATGAAAATTTGATGAAAATTTCCTCACCCTTAGCTTTTCCAAGATGTAGATGAGTTTGTTTCTTCATCAGATTTGGAGAAATGTAGCATCCCATCAGTGTCTCAGCAATGGATACTCTGCAGTGAATGGGTGCCGTCAGAATGAGAGTCCAAACAGCTGATAAAAACATCACAATAATCCACAGCACTCCAGTCCATCAGTTAACATCTGGAGAAGACAAAAGCGTTGTGTTTGTAAGAAACAAATCCATTATTAACAGGTTTTTAACGTCAAACTGTCGCTTCTGGTCAAAATATGAGTCTGTAATCCATAATAACACTTAAGTTCCTCCAGTGAAAAAGCCCATCTCCTGTTGTCTCTCACATCAAAATCCACACACATATTTGTTTTAAGCTGTTTCGGCTTGTAAACGGTGCTTGATCTGTGCAGATCTCTCTCGTGATTCAGACCAGAACACTTTTTCACTGGAGGAAGTGTTCTTATGGATTATGGACTCGTATTTGAAGTAAAAACATCTTAATTTGTCTCAGCTTTTGTCTTCTCCAGATGTTAACTGATGGACTGGAGTGCTGTGGATTACTTGTGGATTATTGTGATGTTTTTATCAGCTGTTTGGACTCTCATTCTGATGGCACCCATTCACTGCAGAGCATCCATTGCTGAGACACTGATGCATTGTATCTGTTCTGATGAAGATTTTCATTTTTGACTGAACTATTCCTTTAAACATCAAACTTGCAACAATTTTTCGGCTTCATATTCCCCTCTTGAACATATTTGTCTATAAACTTCTAAATCATTCTGTTTTTATTTATAATGCATGTGGAGAAACTTCTCAGATTCACACGGTTGTGTGTTTATCATTTGGTTTGTGGGGATTGTCATGTCACTGTGATTTTGAGGAGACTTTTAAGTTCCTGTAATCTTCACTTTGACCCTTTGAAGCCTAATTAACAGCTCGGGCGTGGGCAGAGGGGCCCCGACCCTGGTTCTCTGGGGCCGCGTGGCCCATGCGGGAGCTGCCATTATGCTCCAAGGGTCTTGAAGTGGAATTTGATAACCCCGGGAGGTGTGACACTTTCTTCCTCCCTTTTTCTCCCAATTAAACTCATTTTTGGTCCCCACAAGAGACCTGTGTTAATTAAGACTTTATCTGCACAGTTGTTTTTTCAGAAAAGTGGTGTTAACTGAAATTTGCCACTGTGAATTATAGCCAGTAAAGAACTCTAGTTCTAAACAAATGCTTAAAAAAATATAAAAGTAAAAAACAAATACAACTAAAATAAAAAAATAAAACCTAATAATAATAAAAATAAAACAAATTGATAAAAGTGACAGTAAAGACATTTATAATGCTAAACAACATTTCTATTTCAAATAGTTAAAGGCTATTGTTTTGAACTTTCTATTCATCAAAGAATCCATCTCCACTAAATATTGGGCAGCACAGCTGTTTTCAATATTGATAATAATCAGAAATGTTTCTTGAGCAGCAGATCAGAATGATTTCTGTAGGATCATGTGACACTGAAGTAGTAATGATGGTGAAAATTCAGCATTTTAACACAGGAATAAATCACATTTTAAATTGTATTCCAACAGAAAACAGCTATTGTAAATTATAAAAATATTTCCCTATTTTACTGTATTTTTGATCAAATAAATGCAGTCTTTGTGCGCATAAAAGACTCAAAAGCATTAGAATAACTCCACTGCTCATACTTGGGGTCAGTAATTCTAATGAACCGCTGACCAGAAGTGATTCAGAAGAATTAAATTCTACACACAATATAAATACAACCCCTTCCATACAAAATTTTGTAGTAAGGTATTATTAAAAAAAAAATAATACTGTAAAAAGGGCTGATTAAAACCAACATTTTAAGATTTGTTTTTCTTGCTTGGCCTTTTTGAATCGAGAAAATGTCCAGGTCCGGTTTTATTCTGAAAAAACTAAAACAAATTCGCAGTAAGAAATTAGAAAATTAACCCTATTTGACCAGAATGCAGAAACATTTCAGTTTATTTATTATTTTAGTAATAATGTGAAGATATTTTATTTAAATTGCACATTACTTCTACATCCTGGTAGATTTTGTTTCATTTTTATTTATATTTGTTTTTTAGAATTAGTTTTGATCCCGGACGAGCCCCCGATTTATTACATATTGCTGATTTAAAAAAAAAAGGGAAAAAAAAGAAATCCTACAGTAATGAGAATCTAATAAAACCACCATTGATAATAACAATTAAAAAATATTTTTAAACATCATTAAAATAATGTCAAGTCACCTTATTTTACGTGCAGATTATTTCAAAACAGATTCATATTAATTTACACGAGTATGAAAAATATTGCAAAGTATAATTTCAGTTGTAATGCAGCTCTAAAAAGACAACAAATGTCACAGTGCTCTTAAAAACTAGGCTTATTTTCTTTGTTCATAAAATTATTCCTTTTGATTTTAGAGTAAATAACCTGGACATCTTTTGAACATGAACTCCTCGTGTTGCTGTCATTGTCTCAGTCTTTCTGACTCACGGGTCTGTTTCATTAAAGGTGAGGCTTTCAGCTGCAGAACTTCATTTAATTGGACACATGCACGCGCCGAAGATGAGATGAGTTTTGCTGCGAGGCGAGTGAACAGCTGTGTTGACGGTGCAGTCGTAGGGAGTTGATTACAAACAGCGACGTTCAGGCGTGCCTGCGTTTCTCCACCAGGACGTCCTTTGATCATCTGCCGTTGTGAAACTTCACGATTGCCCTGGCGTCAGAAAAAACTCCTGATTACTGTCTTAATGACAGGGTTTAGGTGCGGTACTGATCCCATGATGCTCGGCTTTCAGACTGTTTGTTGTTTATGCCAGTATTAATAACTCGAGTGGCTTAAAGTTTGCAGCTAGTATAAATGATTTAGTTGAGATGTGTTGTGTGAGTCTTTCAATCCAAGAAACCATTATTTTTGTCAAATAGCTTATTTTTCCACTCTAGTTTTTACTACATGAACAGGAGGAAGAATGATAATTATTTTAAACTATATGCACTAATACACTAAATATATACACTACTGTTCCAAAGTTTAGGGTTGGTAAGATTTAAAAAAAAAAAAAAAAGTCTCTTTCTGCTCACCAAGGCTGCATTTAGTTGAACAAAAATACAGTAAAAATTGTGAAATATTACAATTCCAATAGCTGTTTTCTATATGAATATATTGTAAAATGTAATTAATTGCTGTGATCAAAACTACATTTTCAGCATCATTACTCCAGTCTTCAGTGTCACATGATTCTTCAGAAATTTCTGCTCAATAAACATTTTTGATTATTATCAATGTTGAAAGCTATGGAAGCCAAGGAATAAAAATTTTTAAAAAGGTACTTGTGATTCTGAATCCTGAGAAAAAAAACTTTTTTCCTCTGAAAACATTAATGTCTTTATTAATTTATTTATTTTTCCCAATAAACATTATTCATTTATCATTTTCAATGTTGAAAACAAAGTCAGAGAAAAACGTCGAGATATAACCTCAGAATTCTGACTTTTCCCATTAAAATTTTTTTTATTTTATTTTATTTTATTTTACTCTGTAAACATAATCCATTGATCATTTTCAATGTTGAAAACAGCTGGAAAGTTCGTAAATCATATAGAATGCATTTATTTGAATAACTCTTTTATAACTCTTTTATAACCTTATAAATGTCTTTACCGTTGCTTTTGATCAATTTCATCATGCGTCAGCATGTGCTGAATAAAAGTGCTAATTAATTTTGAAAAAACTTTTGAACAGTAGTGCATATTATTATGAAAACATGAATGCAACTTGGAGACTCTGAGTGTTTTTTTTGTCAGTGAAGGCCATTCTGTTTCATTTCTATCCAGCGAATCCCTCGCAGTCTTGATAGATGTGGCGGTGGGGGCGTTTCAAAGAGTTTCTTACTGAAAGCAGTCAAAGCTTTCCACTAATTGAAATAGTGTAAGTGATGGTTGAAGATGCCGAGATCTCCGGTTGGGTCTCAGGAAGGAGATCGGAGGCCTCTGACCTCTCGCTACAAAGAGGCTCTTCTCATCCTTACATCCTAAGCTGGGAAGAGCAAATATTTAGCAGCCTCACAACAATGACAGACTGGAAAAATGGATCGCTAAGTGTGTTTCATTCTTCAAGACCTCTAAGCTCTTCAGAATGGGCTGAAAAAATACAAAAAACAAGTGCTAAGAGTAATTATCGAGGTTTCCTCTGTGCTGGATTTGCTCTAATAGCCGATGGCATTATGGCACTGGATTTTGTTCTTTAGTACAAAAGTGTGTTCGGGTTCCTCCTATAAATCTTTGAGGTGGATATTCGCTCAGTGCTGTTTGGAAAACTACTTAAAGGCCATTATGCCACAATATATTCACTGTTCCCCCCCTCTGTCTCAGACGTTAACACTGACTTGATTGTCTGACACGCTGTTACCATTTTTATGGTCTCTCTTCACGTCGTCCACCACTCTTATGCCACATTAATTGCCCATTCTATACAAATATACAATTGTGCATCAAAATAATAGTCGTTTTAGAGCAACAGGAAGTCTTAAGAATGAGCAGAGCAAGTGATTTGTAGAAACTTGTAAATCTTACTTAACAGGTGCAACAGGATGGTTTGTGATGAACCAAATGTTTGTTTGATATTACAGTAGTCAAGCTCTGGATATAATTACTTTTCTTTTTTTTTTGGTACACATAACTGTTGTGTATATAAAAGACTCCTCTGCTCACCGAGGCTGGATCTATTTGATCAAAAATACAGTAAACATTGTGAAATATTTTTACAATTTAAAATAACTGTTCTCTATTGTAATAAATTGTAAAATGTAATTGATTGCTGTGATGGAAAGCTGATTTTTCAGCATCATTACTTCAGTCTTCAGTGTCACATGATCTTCAGAAATCATTCTGATATGCTGATTTACTGCTCAAGAAACATTTCTGATTATTATCAATGTTGGAAACAGCTATGCTGCACAATATTTTTGTGGAAACTGATACATTTTATTTTTCAGGATACTTTAGAAGTTCAAAAGAACAGCATTTATTTTAAATAGAAATCATTTGAAACATGATAAATGTCTTTATTGTCACACTTTTGTCAAAATTGTCAAATTAATGCATCCTTGATTAATAAAAGGTCTTACTGACCTTTTTGGTTTTATTAAATGAGCTTGTAGCAATGCATTTCACAAATAAACCTGAACCTGAAACTAAAACCATAAAACAAAAAAAAGTCACTTGAAATAAATAAACTGAAACAAAATATAAAAAAAGGCAACATTTTTAATTTCTGTTTAGTTAAAATCGAAATACTAAAATAACTAAAACTAAATCAATTAAAACTTTAAAATAAATAACATAGGCATATTAAAAAAAAAAACTAACAAAAATGGCAAAGAAAATATTTCTAAAATTTTAAATAAAATTAAAGTGAGAGCAAAAAATGAAATCTAGTTCAAAATCTTTGATAGTATCTCAGTGATACTAAAGTACCGCTGGTTGCAGCACATTTATAAGATGCCTTAAAATACTGTTTCTGGAGGCTTTTGGAACAGAGCTGCAGTCAGTGTCCTAAGAGTTTTCACACATTTTTATGACACCACACTGAGAATACAGAGCGTTTGCTCGATGATATAAGTCTAGCTGCTGACTTCTGGAAAATGAGTTTGTGCAGGGCGTTGTGGAAGTGCTCTGTATTTTTTCCCATTTCTCGTCGCTCCAGCTTTTTTCTTCACTCGGTCCTGGGAAATTCACAGTGTAACGTCCACTGAGATGTGCTCCTGTCAGAGCCGCTCCTGATGTCACTGATGTTAATATGTTTGGACCTCATTTAGCAGATGAAGGATTAATCGCAGGCCCCAGCGGGTTCTGGGTGGAGAACGTGTTGTAGTCAACTAGTCATTTTACAGCGAGTTTAGTTAAGAAATCTTCTCGTATAATCATCTAATAAATCCAAGTATGGCAAGAGCTTATGTGTTTCTCAGTTTTAGGGTCTTAGATATCAATATTTGGCTGCCAAAAGCGCTACGCACACCCCATTTATTGTGAAAATTTGCGCTCTTAGATTTGTGAGTAATTTAGAATGACCCTCGTCTGTTCATATAAACGAGAGAAAGAAAGTGTCTTAGTTTTTTTAACATGAATGTTATGCATATCTCAACATATATTATATACACTGCCACTACACTGCCATTTCTATTTTGGATAAAATAGCAGCATTTATTCAAAATAGAAATCTTTTATAACAAAATAAGTCACTACTATCGCTTTTTATCAGTTTAACATTCTTGCTGTCCCTTTCTTTCTTTCTTTTTTTCTTTGCTGTTCTTTTAAACTTTTTATTCATCAAATGAAGGAGTCCAAAAAATATTAAGTTGCACAATTGTTTCTAACGTTAACAATAAATCATCATATTAGAATGATTTCTGAAGATCATGTGACACTGAAGCCTGGATTAATGATGCTGAAGATTCAGCTTTACATCATAGAAATAAATTATATTTTAAAGTATATTAAAATAAAATAAAACTTTTTTTGTAGTTTTTGTAGTTGTTTGTGAAATATACTAGCAATGTGTGAGTGGAAATTGTTTTTACACCAGTGTAGATTGTATATCGATAACAAATATTCTTTCTTTCTGTTTGTGTGATATGCTGTATTTTTGTAATGCATATAAGCACCACGATCCTGACACCCGATCTGTTCTCGTGAAGTACTCAGGGTTAAACATACAAACGTGCCCGGATTTCTCCTTTCCAAGCCACTATCGCTGTCATTTTCCTGCCACAGTATCACTTTTCTTACATTATTTGTCGTTAAATAGAGGAGGAAGCGAGTTTATCCGCCTAGGATCACCCATAACACCCGGGCATCAAGTTTTACACAGAAGCCCCTCCAAATCACATCATAAAATCAGACTTGTGTCATTTAAAATATTTAAAAAATGACACACATTCTGCCTAACAGTCCTAGAAACATTTGTTAGTGTGGCGGACAAGAGCACACACATGTTTGTATTTATAGGACACATTTGTCAAAGCACACATCCATCATTCGGCCCGTCTGCTGGTACCCTGATGCTAATGTTTCAGATGCACTTCTCAACAAAAACGTGACCGTTTTGCACACTTGACAATTGTCAAGATTGCATTTTATTTTAACAGCACTGTAATCTAATGGAAAATGCCCTGTTAATTAGTTAAGGGTAGTTAAAATTCCCTGAAAATGTACACACCCTCAGGCAATCCGAGATGTAGATGAGTTTGTTTCTTCATCAGATTTGGAGAAATGTAGCATTGCATCAGTGTCTCAGCAATGGATGCTCTGCAGTGAATGGGTGCCGTCAGAATGAGAGTCCAAACAGCTGATAAAAACATCACAGTAATCCACAAGTAATCCTCCAGCTCTAAACATACATGGGTGGATTTTGATGTGGGAGAAAAAACAGGAGATGGATTTTTTTCCACTGGAGGAAGCGTTATTATGGAATATGGACTCATATTTTTTCCAGAAGTGACAGTCTGAAATGAAAAATGCCTTGATGCATTTGTTTTGTTTGTTTTTCTTACAAACACACAGCTTTTCTCTTCACAAGCTGATGGACTGGAGTGCTGTGGATTACTTGTGGATTATTGTGATGTTTTTATCAGCTGTTTGGACTCTCATTCTGACGGCACCCATTCACTGCAGAGCATCCATTGCTGAGACACTGATGCAATGCTACATTTCTCCAAATCTGATGAAGAAACAAACTCATCTACATCTTGGATTCCCTCAGGAAATGTACATTTTTTTATGAGCTGTTCCTATAAAGTCAACGTGTGTAATTAATTTCATTTTCATAATGTGCACTGATTCATTGTGCAAAATAAGACCAGGAACTTTAATAGAGTTGATTTTGACTTTTAACGTGTTTAAACCAGACATGAACAGTATGTTGAGGTTCTGTTTATATTTTCTGCCCAGCTGGAGATAAATAACCAGACGCCAACTGGTACTTGTTTTTTGCATTGTCAGCATGCTTGGAAGCATTTGTAAGATAACAAATATGTAAAAACAGCATGTTAATCTTTAGTTTTCATGCTCCTGGTTTTCTTTACTTTTTCCAGAAGGACTTATGAGGTGACTTGAAGCAAGAAGGTTGGGATTACAAAACACGATAGAATCACGAATACACTGGTATTTAACCCTATAAATCCTGACATTTGAAATAATACTCAGAATTTGTAATCTTTTTTTTAATGGAACATTTTATTGAGCCTTTAGACAAAATATAAAAAAAAAGTTTTAACATGTTTTTGTTGAGTATCATATTTGATACATCAGGCTTTATGGCTCATTATAGTCTGGTTTAGTGAGAATATGAAGGAAAAACAGCTAATAAAAGACAATTTTATTCAGAGACTCGAACTGAGCTAAAATATGCAATTTGGTGCAGATGCTGGTATTTATTTGACCAAAAAGTGATGAAATTCTGATGCTTGCAATGTAACCAATTAGATTTTTATAACATTAAATGATATAAATATCAGTCGCCAATCATATGTCTAGTTAGAGTATATTTAAATGATCCAAGCATATAATGCAATGCAATTTAATGATGATTGAGAAATGAACAAATAAACGTTCCTAGATGATCACATTCAACACTCCAATCTGAAAATGATTTTTGGGTAATCAAGTAACTCTAAGTTGCATCATTTTATTCGATTTCATCCTTATGTTTACTTTATAAAAATGAAGCACAAGCTGAAGGTGGACATTTGTACAATTTTACTAAAAGATTCTTACTTGCTAAAAACATATAAACTATCAGATGACAGAAGCCCTGGAGTTGTGCAACAGGTTTTTCATTAAAGTTTTGATCATGTTGAACATTTAGAGGGCTTTGCATATCAAGTATGATACAGTAGGCTTTAGATAATTGATAACATAATCCTGTAGTGTCATATTTGGCACAAAACGTGGCCAGATGCAGTGAAAAAGCCAGAAAACGGCCCTCTGGGGGGAAGTTTACTGGTATTGCTCTATACCGCTTGCATTTTAAAAAAAAGTTGAAAAGCATTTCTGGTTTGCATCCAAAGTCATAGTGCAGCTCTGAACGCACCACATATGTGTGTGTTTGCGCATAAAGCTGGAGATCCGATGCCAAAATATAGGTTAAAATGGAATAAGCTTCAGTACAGCTAGCTAATCTGGAGGGGAATAAATATATAATGCATGAAACTCCCAATGCATAATGCATAAACGCACATATTTCTAATGCAATATGAACAGATTGTTTAATGTTGTTGTGTTATTTTCACATTTTTAATGTGGCCAGCAGCTGTTGGTTCACAGCGCTCATTGGAAACATGACACAGGCAGGATGCCAGCAGTCTTTCCCCAGCAGAGCGCTGTTAGTACGGTCCTGTTCATTAAAATCAGACCCAACACACACACACACGTCTGTCTTTCCTGGGGCCGTTGAGTGAAATCATGCAGGGTGAGGTGATTTGCTTTGTGTTGGCATGAAAGCGGAACGAGACGCAGACCAGGCTGCCGCGTTGCGGGTGTAACCGCGTGGCAACAGCTGAAATTTATTATGCACTTATGATATTTTTGCGGTTTTTGTGGCCATTTATCACAAATGTACTCGTGATTTTTTTTGTGGTTGGCTTGCGCAAATGTTTGTGTTAAATTTTCAACGGTTAAGGATTTATGTATTTAATTCTGCTGTGTGGAATCAACTTTAATCAAACTGTCTGAAATTGGTGTTAATGCCAGATTGTGAGTTTCTAGATGCATTAGAGTAATGCTCTTACAATGTAACTGTAAGTTGTATGGGAAGGTTAGATAAGGTTTGTTGGTTAGCTTCTTGGTCTACTTTTAGGAACTACTTTCCTAGATAAGAAATAAGAGATTTTTTTCATGCAAAAAGTTCTTCTCTTGTATTTTTACATGGTTAGTAGTTTTAAAAGTAGTTTTATATGATTTGGAGTCAGATTTTTATTTTTTTTTTTGGTAAAGAAATTCGTACTTTTATTTAGCAAGACACATTTAATTGATCAAAAGTAACAGCAAAGACAAAAGATTTTGTTTTCAAATAAATGCTGTTCTTTTGAACTTTCTATTCATCAAAGAATCCTGAAAAAAAATATATCCACAAAAATATTGTGCAGCACAACTGTTTTCAACACTGATAATAATCAGAAATGTTTCTTGAGCAGCAAATCATCATATTAGAATGATTTCTGAAGATCATGTGACACTGAAGACTGGAGTAATGATGCTTAAAAAACAGCTGCGCATCACAGCGATCAATTATGATATACAATATATTCACATAGAAAATATTATTTTAAATTGTAATAATATTTCGCAATTCTACTGTATTTTTGGTCAAATTAATGCAGCCTTGGTGAGCAGAAGAGACTTAAACATACAACATCCATAATTTGGATTGAAAGAAACTGCACTTATGAACTCATAACATGCTTTAGAGAGTAACCTAATTAATTTGCTCTGAATTAGATATTGAGGTGCATATAGTTTTAGCAAACTTAAAGCCTATTTCACCCTCCAAAAATAAACGTTTCAACTTTTTTTTTTTGCTTATTCCTGCTATAATGCCATCAGACTGCTGTTTCTTTTCATTTTGGCCTTGAGACATAATGTCAGAATTCCTCTGGCCCCTGAACCTCCCTCGCTTTGGAATCTGAGGCCCCTAGAGAAATTTGACATCCACACTCCAAAAAGTGGGTGGAAGTCCAGAAGACTGTGTCTGACAGACGTCCTCCCTTCTCCGGCCGACATGTCCCTCTCCACCCCCTCGTCCGCCGGAGGAATTCCAGAGCCGCTTGCTGTTTGCTGAGCCGTAGCCAGATCTCAGATGGACTCTGGATGGCCGGCGCAGAGTTTTGGGCCGTTCCTCAAAGGATGAGCCGAACAAATGCTGAAATACACAGTCACTCTGATCTCTTGTCCTTCTACCAGCTCTTTCTCTCTATACATACACTTTTGTAGTCAACAGGATGTATTGGAAGGATGGAACAGAAGATTTCAAGTCTGTAGATACTTTTTTCACTATAAAGGAATTACAATGGAAATGTTTCATTGATGTTAAAGGAAAAATTCACTCAAAAATGAGAATTTGCTGAAAATGCCCTCATCCTCAGGCCATCCAAGATGTAGATGAGTTTGTTTCTTCATCAGATTTAGAGAAATGTAGCATTGCATCAGTGTCTCACCAATGGATCCTCTGCAGTGAATGGGTGCCATCAGAATGAGAGCCCAAACAGCTGATAACAACATCACAAAAATCCACACCAGGAGACAAAAGCTGCGTGTTTGTAAGAAACCAAATACATCAAGATGTTTTTAACTTCAAACTGTTGCTTCCAGCTAAAATACAAGTCTATAATCCATAATAACATTTCCTCCAGTGAAAAAGTCCATCTCCTGTTGTCTCTCACATCAAAATCCAGCCACATATTTGTTTAGAGCTGTTTTGGCTTGTAAATGGTGCTTGATCTGTGCAGATTTCTCTCCTGATTCAGACCAGATTACTTTTTCATTGGACATTTTATTTTAAAATGACTTGATGGATTTCTTCCTCAAAACAAGCAGCTATTTGCCTAACGAGACATTAACTGGAGTGCTGTGGATTACTTGTGGATTATTGTGATGTTTTTATCAGCTGTTTGGACTCTCATTTTGACGGCACCCATTCACTGCAGAGGATCCATTGCTGAGACACTGATGCAATGCTACATTTCTCCAAATCTAATGAAGAAACAAACTCAATTACATCCAACATTTCCCTCTCCATTTGTTCCCAACCAATCAGGCTTTAGATCAAACTACAAACCAGTCATATATAACAAACCTACCTGCACAAAACGCAAACTAAATGATCGTTTGTCACAAATAGAACAGTGTTTGTGCTCTCGCTCGCACCTGAGAGCCGTTAGGCAGCACTTGTATGAGGGATGTAAATCAGGAACGCACTCCCATATTTCATTTCCAGCCAAACATCCCATCCCTCCCTACTTTTATGGATCAACATTTTTGTAGCATAGAATAAAAAGCTGCATATGAATGTACTTTGCGCCTGCCGCATGCATGGCTTACATCTGCAGCTGCATGCGCTAATGTTTGATAAACATCAACGATTAATCCGAATGCTCTGACTAAATTAAACGCTACTGTCAATATACTTTTCTTATTAGATGTCTAAACACTCTTTGATCCGCTCTATAATTTGTTTAGCTTGTATTGATCTGTCTCCAGCGCAGTAAAACACATGTGGGACTCAGAAGGCCCGAGGAAGCAGCCAGGAGTCATTCGTCCTCATTTCAGAGAGGCGTCGGAGAGATTTGGTCCCCTAGAGTTTTAGAAAAAAGACACGGGAGAAACCCGGGCGATTCTGGGCTCAAGTTCTGTAGCATATTAGGGAGAGCAGAGGTTCACAAACTTTCTTTGTCAGTCCAACCACTTAGACAAAATATTTAAATGAAATGCCTGCTGGGATTTTAAGTTAATTAGTCGATAATTTAACAACACATTTGAATGTTCACTTAGCAGGTGGCATTATAACTTATGGCATTTTAGAGTAGAAAGGTAGTATCCAGGGCTCAGACAACATCATAACCCACCCTTCCTCTGCGATCCTCATCCTTCTGTGATGTTCTTTCTCGCTTCTCTTCCCTTCTTTTTTTTCTTCTCTCCCGCTGTGTTGTTGGCTGACCTCGTCAGCTTTGATGAAGTGCTGGCGATCGATACTGAGTTCGCCCGGAGCGTTTTGATTACGGCTTCCACCAGTTCCAGTGCTCCCCCCCTTCTCTCTCTGAAGCCTCTTCCCTTTGAAGTTCAGCTGCCTGTTTTTATTTCAGACGGGCATCCTTACTCAGACCCTCATAGTTCTGCAGCTAAACATGAACATGTGGAGTTGGGATGAGTCTGTCTGTCTGTATATCAGTCTTTCCATCCATCCATCCATCCATTTGTCTTTCATTTCATCCATCCATCCATCCATCATTCCATCTGTCTATATATCAATCTGTCTATTAGTCTTTCATTCTATCCATCCATCCATCTGTCTTTCATTCTCTCCATCCATCCATTCATCCATCCATCCATCCATCCATCTATCTGTCTTTCATTCTATCCATTCATCCATCCATCTGTCTATCTGTCTTTCATTATATCCAGCCATCCATCCATCATCCATCCATCTGTCTATCTGTCTTTCATTCTATCCATCCATCCATCATCCATCTGTCTGTCTTTAATTCCAGCTTTCCATCCATCTTTTGTTCCATCCATTCATCTAATCAGGGCCGTGGGAAGAGGTTTTAAGTTGGGGGTGCTGTAGTGGGAGGTGCATTTTTTGCGTGTCAGGTGTACACACCTCTTAATAATGTCTAAGTCTAATAACAAAGTAAACACACACTAATAAGAATTAAACATATTTATACCAATCTTGTAACCAGACTCCGTTGCACATAGCAGACACGTACAAATAGCCAAGATAGTTAAACAGCTCAAAAGGTTGTCGCGCACAGCGGACGTCTTCGCCTTGACGTTCAACGTGAGGTCAGTTAACAATGATGCATTCTGGCTGACCTCCCAGGGCGAGTTTTTTAAGGCGACCTTATTTAGAATGTGTCACTTTATGGTTTCCATGGTGACGCGTCATTGCTTGTCACGTGACACACCGCAACAACAACAGAGCTGAATGAATGATGATCTGCTTTTATGTCATTTTTCCTTTTCATTCAAAATATTCACAAATTTGTTAGATATGGCATGAAATATCTGATATTCCGATTGTCAAATATATGCAAGTGGAAGTGTTTTAAAACACCTTTTTAACGATCGCGTTAGTTGAGCTGTATGCGGGATGGCATCTTAGTTTGTGCCGCAGACGCAGTTCAGAGAATCGGATCTGTTGGATTTACAACACGTGAATTCATCCACTTCTCCCGAAATACATAAAAGTAAGTGGCTGGTGAACTGGGAGAAGAATAGAGTAAACTTTAAAGTTACTTACACATGTGTATCTGATATGAATAAAACAACGTGTCTAATTATAATGGAAAGGATTATTATTGCCTCTTCCTTTGACATCAGTGTGTATTTTACAAACTCTAAATGTATTGTTTTTTTAGTACTTATATGTCTGAAACCTAAAATAAATATTATGTGGTTGAAAACACTGAAAAGTTGAACCTATGCTTTGAACGCGCCTCTCTCTGGCTCAGCGCCAGCCAACACGTGAAAGCACATTTGAATTTAGCAGTTGATCACGTCATGCACTGGGACCAGCCTAGACTGATCACACCGGTGTGATCGTACGTACGTGCGAAAGGGTCAATAATTATTTAGTTGTGCTCAAAACCTCCTCGTGCATAAACTTCTTAGGTTAATAACAAACAGGAGGATTTAAAACATGTTTTAATACGTTTATGTATTTATTTTTTTGCATCTGTCAGAGAGTGCTGTAATGTCTGCATTTTCCAACTGCAGCACCCCTACTTCCCACGGCGGACATGCATCTAATTGTCTTTCATTCCATCCCTTCCATCCATCCATCCATTCTTCCATCCATTCATCCATCCATCCATCCATCCATCCATCCATCCATCTGTGTTTCATTGCTTCCTTCCATCCATCCATCCATCCAACCATCCATTAATACTTCCATCCATTCATCTGTCTTTTGTTCCATCCACTTATCCATCCATGCATCCATCTGTCTTTCATTCCTTCCATCCATCCAACCATCCATCGTTTGTTCCATCCATCCATCCAACCATCCATCCATCCGTCTTTCGTTTTATCATGCATCCATCCATCCATCTATCCATCCATCCATCATCATCATCCATCCATTTTTGTTCCATCCATCCATCCATCATCCATCTCTTTTGTTCCAACCATCATCCATCCATTTTTCGTTCCATCCATTCTTCCATCCATCCATCCATCCATCCATCCGTCTTCTGTTACTTCCATCAACCAGTCTGTCTTTTGTTCCATCCATCCTTTCACCCATCATAAAATTTATGACATTAAATAACTGATATTAAAACTATTTAATGTAAATGTAAAAATAATAATAATAATAATTAAAATGTAAAATAAGAAATCATAGGCTATTTGTCTTTTGTGATAATTAACTCTTGTGTTGGAAACATCAGTTTTAACGTTTATTAGAAAATAAAACTACTCCAAAAATCACACTTCTAGTCTAATCACAGACCCCATATCCTAAATTTGTACCTTTTGCAAAAGAACATCTTGCTTTTTCGTTTTTTGTAAGTTATTTCTGAAACAAATCCAAATTATGATATCATAATATGAAATAATTTGTAAACTGCATTATGACTTGCTGTCTGTATAATCCCATACACTAGTGAAAACCTGAGTTAAAACCTAACGCAATGGTTGAAACTGAGACATATAGCAGATCTGCTAGATTTCGCTTTGCATGTTCACGGTCAACGCTTCTTCTCTGCTGCGTGCGTCGCGTGCGTCAGACCCTTTAGAAATCAATGCAGCGCCATGTATTATAATGAGAGCGCTCCGATTGGTCGAGGGGCCGTGACGTCAGGGATCCCGTCGCCTGCGCTGAAGCTCTGTTTATGGAAGCGCTGGAGTGTTTGTCGCGTAGATGGAGAGTGTGAATGCGCTCCGTTGTTCTCAACAAATGCGCGACGCAACTCGCTCCTTTCGAAAGGATTACAGAGTTTTACTGCGATCGAGGATTGTTATTCTGTCTCCGGTCACGGAACGGCACTTTTGAACAGACTTTAGGTTTGTTTACGGAGTTTCGGACGCGTTTGTTTGGCTGTTTGTCGAGTCCAGAGAAGTACATAACGCGGCTTGCACTCACTGCGGAGGTTACACTGAAATCATAATGCGACTGATGAAGACATCTGAACATAATATATGATTACATCTGAACCTGACTCACCAAAAATCCGCGTTTAAATCAGTTTAGTGTCTTGGGCTCATGTAATGAGTCTGTAAGGAATGGCAACCTGGGATCAGTCCTAAACTCTGTAAGTGTGTCTTTTGTTTATTATCTAAACTATTTATATATACATCCAACCAACCAACCTATCTATCTATCTATCTATCTATCTATCTGTCTATCTATCTATCTATCTATCATACTAGTAATAGCAATACTGTATTTTTTATTTTAGTTGTTAGATTAATTTCTTCTGGGATGCTCCATGAATCAGTCATTTAGTTTTAATTCTAAAATGTTTTTTAGTTATGCAAAAATGTTTTTTTTTATTTATTTTTTTTATTTTTTATTATTTATTTTTTTTGAGGTTGCTGCATAACTTTTCGATTCATTTTATATATATATAATCTGTACAGTATATGAAAGTAAGGAATATGTTTAGTTTGAAATATAGCTAGTATGAATTATAGAATATGTTTAGTTTGAAATATAGCTAGTATGAAATCAATTTCAATAACAAAATACTATATATATATAATCTGTACAGTATATGAAAGTAAGGAATATGTTTAGTTTGAAATATAGCTAGTATGAATGCAGTTGCATTATTTAAATGCATTTGAATAACAAAATATCCACCAAATTATTATGAAGAATTACTTTAAGCAAAACATTTGACTATTTATATAGTTTGAAATGATAAAATAATGCATCTAGTGTTTAAAAACAAGCCAAACTGTACTGTGAAAATGTTAATAGTTATAACGATGAATTGCAAACCTGTGGTTCTTCTGAACGTGAGGAGAAACAACTCTGTACATCCTTTAAAAACACTATGCAATGAGACTCCAAACATGCTGAAGTCAATTTAAACATGCAGATACTGACACTTCATTTAATATGTTATCTAATGCGCAGTCATGCATAAGTGTGACTGAAGTGTCCAAATACTGTATTTAGAAAACGTTTTGAGAAATAATCAGTGCTTTTCAATGCTTTAATGTGTTTAATCAGAATGTTTATAATTTTTAGACTTCTAGTTATGGTCTTCCTTCAGTGTGCAGGGTTCAGAACGGATGCACGAGACGTCCAACATTGCACTGAGCATTCATAGCGCTGAACATGTTTCCCTCCCTTGGGCTTCTCTCTTCAGAAAGCTCTCTCTATCTGCCTGCTCTTTAAATGGATGCGGTTCAGCTGCGAACACAACCGGATCTGTTGGTGCAAGAAGGTATTTTGGACGCTGTGTTTACGGGACAGTCACCTCAGTATCGAATGAGATCTTTCATGATCCCTGGCACTTATTTTGGATGCTTGTTTTTTGGCCTGTAGTTTGAGATGAAGTCGTGCAGGTCTCCTCCTGTCTCGTGAGAACGTGTGTGATTTACTTCACAGAAAGAGCTGACCATGACGTCAGTGTGTGTGTTTCTGGGCAAGCTTCCAGTGTCACAAGCGTGCGTTTTACCTGAGTAACAGTACGGTTGGATCTTATTTTACAGTGATATGCATGGTGTGCGCTTTTTAAACATCAAATGAAACATTTAATATCACAGAGGCAGCCCGTGTCATTCCACTGCAACAATTTCCTGGCCATAGGGGCTGAAATTCAAGCATACCATGAAACGTCGACTCCTCTGCTGTCTGTCCAATGTGTTTGAACCTGTTCTTTTCAATCAGACAGCGCCTTTGAAATTCGCTTTGTTCACAAAGCCATTCTTCCTGAAATTACACTGTAGGCTTGGTAATCGAGAACCGGTTCTCAGTCTCAAGTGTGTGGTTTTTTTTTTTGAAAAAATACTGCAATCAAATGATTTCCCTGAAGTTCAGTAACGATAGCAGTTCTTGAACTTGTCCTGAAACTAAGAATCCCGTTTATTTCCTCCATAGAGAAAATTCTTTATAGCAATAACATACAAACATTTAAGAAATGCTCCTGGAGGAGCCACATCTCTTATGTTAATTTCTGATTTCCTTACTTTTTGTGCGTTAAATCAAATTTTGTCAAGCTGTGGTTCTTCTTTGAGTTTGTCAGGATGGTTCATGGCTTAAAAAAAAAAAAAAAAATGGAGAAAATAAATTAGAAAAATGCTTTCAGAATCAAAGCTGTCAAAAAGTTTTGTGAACAAATGACTCTGAGTCAGTTCAGTTCATGTTTATTTGTATAGCGCTGTTTACGATACAAATCGTTGCAAAGCAACTTCACAGAAAATTAAGTTTCTACAATATTTAGTAGTAGCTTATCCGTTCTTTTTAATGAATCAATCTTAAACTCATGAGTCATTTGTTTGAATTAAATTTGAATTTGAATTAAAACGATTCAAACCGGAATGTTGATGAAATATCAAAATATTATTTTATTTCCGCTAATTGTCAACATTTTTTCTTTTTCACTTACTTAAACTTGTTGCTAAAACTGTAATAAAATTACTAAAAATTAAATAAAAATGGGAAAACCACAGCAAAATGACTAAAATTGTCTCTAAAATGAAAACCAAAAAATAGAAATTTATTCAAAATATTAATAAAATCTATAAGGTGCTGTTTATTTACACACAGCACCGCCCATCTATGTCGGTTCTAAAATAGTGAACCAATCAGAAGACCCCGGAGGCGGGGCAAGCGTTGCATGCTTTTGTTTACAATAGTTCGGAAATAGTAGTGTGATCGGAAACAGCTGGAGTTGGGTCTCTGTGCATTAGTGACCATGACTGTGTGTTTATTTGCAGATTAAGTTCCTGATCAGCTGATCCAGGGAGGATCATGGCCCTGAGCGAGGGCTTCAGCTCCAGCAATGCCGGATCCATTGAAGAGCCGGAGGTGTTCACACCGACGCACTCGGGTCAGAATGGCGCACTCAAACCCAACGGAAACATGTGTGCGTCTTCGCCAGGCTCCTCATCCTCGTCACATGTCACAGACTCTCAGAGGCTGGCTGTGCTGCTGCCCAACGCTCTGCCGCCAGCTTGCTGTGTTTACTGCTCGCCCCGGCAGCCCGTCTGCTGCAACGGGAACCAGCAGGATTGTGCTCTCTTCCAGAGCGCCGTGTCGTCCGCAGCGCTTCACATGGGCTCGTGCTGCGTCCAAGGCGTGCGCTGTTTCTGCATGCAGCATCACTGGCCTGAGCATCTCCAGAACCAGCCCAACATGGCCACACTGAGGTGAGAGTCTGTTCTTTACTGCGTGTTGTTGATTACGGATTACAAACCAAAATTTATTCAGACACCTTTAACATTTCTCACATTATCTCATTTTATAGTTTAGAAAATGTTAGAAAAAGTACTCAGAGTTACACTGTGTCAGAACAAATTAATCTTGATAATGTCAGATAACTTTGATGGAAAGGTATGTAATGAGTTCTGTTGAATAGCTGTCAGCTGTTACATTTAAGTGTACAATTAAATAATACCAATTTAGGTCAACCAATTACTAAGCAATGCTTCATTTTGTTCAGTCTGTGGTGTAAAAAAGTTCAAAAGAACAGCATTTATTTTAAATCAAAATCTTTTTGAAACATTATATTTTTTTGTAGCATTATAAATGTCATTACTGTATCGATTTAATGCACCCTTGCTGATTGTTTACAATAATTATTTTCTAATTGAAAAATTACAATTAGAAATGAAGAGGTTATTTGCAAAAATGGATAACACTATTCTGTCTCTCTTGTGTTACCATGTTTTTATTGTTAGTTAGCTGTATTTTTTTTTAGTTATTTTTTACCTACCCAAAATAACCCAACTCCAATTATAACACAATAAAAAAAAATGACATTATAAAATAAAAAAAAAAAAAACTGTTTTTGCAGACAAACTCTTAAAATATTACCTTGCCAACTAACTGTTTTAAGTGCATTTATAGGATATTGTAATGTGTCTTAGGCAAGAAAAAGACAAACCAATTAAGATGGTTATCATACCAAGTAAATACATTAAATATTTACACACACAGGCTACTAAATAGCCTGCAAAATACTCCACATTTCATTTTTAAAGTTATTTATTTATTTTTTTTATTTACACAGGTTTTCTTTCTCTGGATGTAACAAATGTAATATTTCACATCTTTTTTTAGGTTTTCAATAACCCTATGTCAGTAAATTAATCTTAATATTTCTATATTTAATATTATTTAAATTAGTGCTGTCAAACGATTAATTATGAATAATCGCATCCAAAAAAAAAAATGTTTACATAGTATGTGTACTGTGTATATTTATGTATATATAAAAGCGCACACATACAGTATAGGCCTATATTTTGAAAATATTTACATGTATATATTTATATTCATATTTTTATATTATAAATATATTTATTATATAAACATAATTTTAAAAAAAAAATATATACATGCATGTGTTTGTATTTATATACATAATAATTATACACAGTACACATATATTATGTAAATATTTTGGATGCGATTAATCGTTTGACAGCACTAATTTAAACCTTTTTTAACTTATTATTGTTATTATATTTTATTTGTTATTTATTTATTTTGGCATTTTAGTAAATCATGCAATTTATTTTTATATTTTTAAAAAAATAAATTTTATAAAATTTTATTTGAACTCGGTTTCCTCAAGGTTTCATATGCAAATAAATAAAAAAAATCAGCAGTTAATATTTATAGTTTTTAATATTTATATATTCTAAAATATTGAACAATACTTTACCAAATTTTGATAACTTAAATTTTTTCATTTAAAATTAATTATGGACCAAAACAAGCGATTTGTGATTCGTATATCAATGTTTCAAGATGCTGATGATGTAATCGTTGCATTGAGAAAACAAGTCAACTGTTACGCCTCTATTATTTTGATTATTCTATATTTTTTATTATTTTTTGCTGTTAAATTGGCCATGACCAATATGGTTGCTGATATGTTGTGCCCTCCTAATAAACAGTTTATAAAATAGTTTACCTTTATCTTTTTCTTAGCTAAGACACATTAGGAGAAGCATTTACATAATCCTGTGAATGCACTTAAAATAAAACATTTAATAATTAATCGAAATTGAATCTCATTGTGAATCATTTTGGGTTTAAAAATAGTTCTTTAATCGAATTTACAACCAGAGAATCAATTCGCTGTCTACATAAAGATTCAGGAATGATGCGGCTGATCTTCCAGCTGAGGAATGATGAATAGCTTTTGTTGACTGAAAAAGAGGGAGCTGCCATGTAGCCATCTGGGGTCATGTCACATGTTTAACCCTTCCCGACACGCTTCATTTACCTGACCCCGACTTGTCTCCTGCATCTCCCACCCTGATCTAACCAGGTGCAGCACGCTAAAGCAGCCAAAATAGAGTGTGGTTTTAGTTTTTGTGCCTCTCAGCTGTTAATTAAACATCAAATGCTTTCTGATTTTGAAGTGAACGATAGAAACGATGCTTAACGGTGGAAACTTGTCTTGTCGTGCCTGCGTGAGTCAACAGATGCTTCAGTCTTCTAGTTCAGTTCCTTTTCAGGAAGATGTTTGATCAACGTCAAATACAAACTTTGATAAATTTGTCCCCGTGTTTAAAGAATCACATGATGCTTCCAGTTCTTTGTTGCAGGACAACCAGGAAGATATTCATGAAATGTACAGAGCTGTGTGTGTGCGTGTGTGTGTGTGTGTGTGTGTGTGTGTGTGTGCGTGTGTGTGCGTGTGTGACAACTGCAAGCCCCGACCAGCCAACAAGCCTTAAAATGATCTTTGTGTTCTCAATTTTAGGCTGTCATTTTGAGAAGCCTTTACGCGTGATCAGAAACAACAACTGTTTAGCTCGTGTGTCTCCACTTGCATTCAAAGATTAGAGTAAAATGGAGATGTCAGACTGAGAGAATTCAAGCAGATGCTCAACAATAATTTATAAAATTATTAAAAAAGCAAAAACAAGGAAGTATATTTGGTGTCATTAAATATCATTTTGCTAAATAAATACTAGCCAGCTATATATTTAGAATATATATATATATATGTGTATGTGTATATATGTGTATATATATATATATATATATATATATATATATATATGTATGTATATATGTATATATATATGTATATATGTGTATATATGTATATATATGTGTGTGTGTGTGTAGTCCTATTCATATATTTCTAATTCTTCTTACTGTTTATTTAGCTAAATATTTTAAGCCACATTTTTCTAGTGCTTAGAATTTCTATGAATATTAAATGAGGGTGCAGATATTTACATTTTAAAATATCATTATTTATAATACATGACATGATATATAACAAATAATATAATAAAATATATACTTATTTTTATAATATTTGTTCAATATTTTTATATATTGTTTTACTACTACTTTTTTCCTTATTGCTTGGCATTTTTTTAAACTTGGAAAAAAATAATATTTTTAAATATTAATATTTAATATTTTAAACAAATAATAATAAATATATTTTGTGTAATATTTATATTTATATATTTGAACATTTTTGAGATGGGACAAAAGTCATCAACATAAAAATAATAATAATAATAATAATAATATATTAATTATTTATTTATAGAGTTATTTACTTAATTATTCGTATAATGTTTATGCTCAGATTTTTTTTACTACTATTAGTTTTTGTAATTTTATTTCTTGGAAAATTATATGCTGATTTTTTTTACTCGTAGGACAAAAGAGAATTGTTTAATTGAATTGGCCAGGTTGAACTCTAAAACCTTAATGATCTTATACTCACAAATAACATGACAAATTACAATGGATTTTTAAAAGTTATTACACTGTGTTGCATAACCATCATGAGAATAGTTTTTTTTTGGTCCAGCCCTAAGCTACACATTTTCTTTTGGTGTTTTTGGAAGTACACTCCATTTAAAATCAAAATAAATGATGTTTATTAAGCCGTTTTATTCAGTGTGTAAATAAAACAAATTCATCCACCTTCTTACGCACTCATGAGCTATAAGTGATCAAAGTTTGCAAGTTAAAGTCTGCTTTTGGACGCAGTCATGAGCTATTAAGACTAGTTTGAAGCGGTCCTGTCAGGTTCTGTACAATGTTAAAGTGATCGTTCGGCCAGAAATGAAATTTTGCTGTTGATTTACTCACAGCCAGGCCATCCAAGGTGTAGGCAATTTTTCTTCTTCTTCAGTAGAACAGTAAAGAAGATCAGAAACCGTGATCCTCTGTGACTGATAAAATGCAAGTCAGTCACTTTTAGAGCCAAGAAAGCACATACAGGCAAGACCGAATGAATACCTGTGGCTCCTGACGATATATTGAAGTCTTATGAAGTGAAACGATCCATCTGTGCAAGAAACTGAACATTATTTACCTGTAATCCAGAGCCTGAGGCAAACGGTTCCAAAGCAGTGTCCGGTTCACAAACGAATCATTCTTTTGAACCGATTCTTTTTGGTGAACTATGGGAACAAGTTCATCAAATCACCAAACCGTCTGAAACAGTTCATGGCGAATGAAGGGCGAAATAAAAGTTTTTATGGTTTCTCATTGTTTATGTAAAAAAAATAAATGAGCTGATGAAGGCTAGTTTATTCACTTTAGGCATGTAAAACACACGTTTCATATCATTATTGGGTGCTTTGATAATATAATTACATATAGTGACATCATTGCATGATTATGTAAATGAACTAGTTAATTGAAACGAACCATCCGAAAGAACCAGATCTTCATTACAGGTAATAATGTTGTAAATAATGTTCAGTTTCTTGCACAGACTGATCGTTTCGCTTCATAAGACCTCAATACATTCATTTCGGTTTACCTGATATGCTTTCATTTATTCTCAAAAACTGGTAGCCATTGACATGCATGTTATGAATCTCCAAAGACCACAGTTTCAGCTAAAAATCTTCTTTACTGTTCTACTCAAGAAAAAAGTGGCCTATATTTTGGATGGCCCGAGGCCGAGTAAATTAACTGCTAATTTAAATTTTTGGGATGTTGTTTTGCATGTAATGCGAGGTCAGAATAGCATGAATAAGAGGCTTGCATGTTGACGCGTCCCGAGTCTCTTCGTGTATATCATGGTCCAGGGTGGGTGAGGAACCCGTAGAGCCAGTGAAGATGCCCAGTGAAGATCAAAGCCCACCTGATCCCATAAACCACGATCAAAGACGCCGAGCAAGCAGGACCCAGTCATAACCTCAAATTAGGCTGATGTCTAGCTTGCTTATTCTCGTTTACTAAACAGACTGAAGCCTGTAGAAGGGTGAGGGAACAGCTGGAATGTATTAAGTCGATCTGGGACCGTCTTGTTTTTGATGCGAGCGCTACAGGTGCAGTTATTATGATCCCAGCAGCAATTGCACTAAAGGTTTGTAGTCCGCTTCTAATCAATTGTGACTTTATTCAAAAATGTTTCATTAGGGACCATCACAGCATGTACAGTTGTACCAGGGTCTTCATATCAGTGTCTGATATCTGAATGTATATGTATGTGACATTTACAGAATCATTAGTGGAAAAGAAAGCATCGCTGTTTGTCGCTCTGTTATAACACTTCTGGTTTGTTTGCAGTATGTCTGTACTTTCTTCTGCACTGGAAGCTCCTGTCATCAAGTCAGATTCCTTGTGTGTGTAACATACTTGGTAATAAAGCTCTATCTGACTTCTTAAAACAGTGTTTAGGGTTTTTCCAGGAAATATATATATGTATATGTATGTATATATATATATATATATATGTATATGTGTGTGTGTGTATATAATATATATATATATATATATAATATGTATATATGTGTGTGTGTGGTGTGTATATATGTATGTGTTTGGTGTATGTATATATTATATATATATATAGTATATATATATATATATATATATTATATATAATATATTAATATATTAAATATTTGTGTGTGTGTATTAAAATATTTAAACAAAATAATTAATAATATAAATGTTATTGTTAATAGTAAATGCAAATATTAAACAACACAAGAAATAATACTATTGTAAGTTTTGACTTTAAAATAAACTGTAAATTAAAAATATAATAATAATAACAATAAATAACTTATTATTTGTAGTTTATTACTACTAAACATAAGAATAAATACTGTTGTAATTTTTCACTGTAAAAGGAACATTTTAAGGAAAAATATAATAATTATAATAATAACTCCTTATTGCTGCTAAATGTAAGTATTGAACAGCATAAGAAATAATACTGTTGTAATTTTTTTCTGTAAAATAAACATTTTTGAGGAAAAAATAATACCAACAATTTATTGTTATTAGAATGTATTATTTTATTACTACTTAATGTAAATATTAAACAACATAAGAAATATTACTTAATATTTTGCTGCAAAATAAATCTTTTAAAGAAAAATTTAATTTACTATTACCATTTATTATGATTGTTGTTGTTATTGTTATTACGTCTAATACTAAATACACATATAAACAACATAAGAAATTTTACTATTGTAATATTTCACTATAAAATAAAAAATCTTTTAGAAAAACATTTTATTTTACAGTACAAAATATAAAATACTAATATTTATGGCTGTCTTAATTTCCAAATGTTAAAACATCAAGCTTTTATTTTGGCAGAAAACCACAGGGAGCCCTCAAAACGTCTCTTATTGACAACAGATTTCCGAGCGCTCCTAATTACAAGTTTGGGAAGATGGTTCGTGCATGTTGCATTTTAAAAATAAATGCATGATCCAAACTCAGAGCAGATGAGTTTGTGTAGAGAAGCATTTACTGTGAATCAAGACGCTGAAAACACTGAATCCTGAGCCGCTCACGAGTAAATAAACACAGTGCAGCGCTTCACACTGCAACACACACAGCATGTTTTTCTCGAAGTACATCACAGCCTGCCAGTTGATAATTGTACTAAACCATATCATGATTTCAGTTTTATGTTGATTAAACATGCAGCTCTTAGCTCCACTGAGGATTTTTCCATAGAACTCTTGTCTACCTCTCTTGGCATCTCTCAAAGTCTCGGCTCTTACCTGTCTCTGCTCATTTCCTGTCTTCTCCCTTCATTTCCTCTCTTCCTGGTTCTGTTTTCCAGGCTCATTCTCACTCAAAACCTTCTATCTACCTCCACCTCTCGAATCACACACCCTCCTCTGAAGGTAGAGCTTGTGACGTTGTTTTTTCTCAGCGTTGTGTTGCTAAGACTCATGGGAAATACTCTCTGGGGTCATGAACTTCTCGTTTAAAACAGAACCTCAGTTCTCAGCGAGCAAATCAATCATAACCTTTGAATTCTCAGTCAAGCTTTGGTAAAAGAGATACTATTTCACAGGACTGTAAAGAGCTGCATCTGGATGTTGTGCACAAACAAAGAGCTCTGCCTGCGGTGTGCTGCTCGCTGAATGAGTCTGGCCCATGTTTAGACATGCTTGATATCAAAGCCGAGCCGCTGTTGCTGTTCACACACTCTTGAGTTGAATGAAATGATTCTTGAGACTTCAGTGGTAATGTGCCAGTGATTTCTGCTGGTAATTTGACTCGTGCGTGGTTTCGTTCCAGTATTGGAGCTGATCATGTGATCCTCTTTTAGTCGAAACAGATGACTGAATGTGGTTTTAACAATAATGTAGTAGTATGTATTACTGAGCAAAATGTTTTCACTTGCACCATTTATTACTAAATTCTTTCTAAAATCTAATACACAACATAAGAAACAAAATTCTAAATATTTTTTTTTCTTAAGATTATGGGCAGTTTGGTATTTCTTAACATGCTGTTTCAGACTAGTGGAATGAAGATCCTAAATACACTATTAGATCTTTATTTTATTGCACTTTATCTATTTGCATCTCTAGATTTTAATATATTTTTAAAGGATGTTTTCTAAAAAAAAAAAATAAATAAAATCCACTTCAGCAGCATCAAAATTTACAGCTTTATCCCTTCTTTTCTCTGAAGGTTTTGTACATATAATAAAAAAAAATGACATTTTATATGTTAAAAACCTGTTTTTTTTCTGGCTGTTGACAGTATTGTCTGATTTATGGAGTGATAAAATTAATTTGTTTTTGTAAAAACTTTTAACGTGTCAGCAAAATCAAACAATTTTGAACCTTGTTTTATCCAGTTTTCAGATTTCTGTTCTGGAAAGTTATGCAAAGTAGTGCATATTTAATTAGATAATGCTCTGTTTTCATATTTAAACAAGATTTTTAACTTGTGATACAAAAAATGTAATCAGACAGTGGGGAAGTATGGTGAAATATATTACATTTACCACCGTTCATCTGGGGATTCCCTCAATAAATAATAAAAAAACTATAATGAATCTTATTTTTTAGAATGATTCTTTTTTTTTGTGAATCAAAACATAGTGACTTGTGTAATCCAAACAATTCTTGAACAAATGAGTCCTTTCTTTTTAGTGTACCAAAAACATGTTGTGTTGAATTTAAGTATTGTATTGTTAGACTTTAATCAGTGTAGTTAAAGATACACAGTTTACAAAATTGATGTTATAATATTTTTTTTTTTTTTTGTCTGTTTAGTATTGTTATTAACATCATGAACTCATATGATGTTTTGGTAATTCTCAAGGCTTTCATCAGACATCCTTTATCCAAACACTTTAAGTTGGCTGAAGCTTCATTGTTTTGAAAAAATAAAGTTAAATTTATGTTTGTAGAGTCAGTTGCACTTTCTTTCTAGAGTTTAAAAATGTTAACTTAGATGCTCAACTATTTTCCAGCTTCTCTTTTATTGAATACATAAAGCAACATTTTTACTGCGTTGAATTTATACAAAAAGCTATATTTATAATGCATAAATTTATGCATTTTGCAGACACTTTTATCCAAAATGACTTGCATTGAATTCAGAGTGTGCCTTTGTTTTAAAATTGGTTCATAGAGTACATTCCCAAGGGATCTAACCCATGATCTTGGCAACTAGTTTACATTACTCTTTCTCAGAAGCCATTATTAGGAATCAAAACTGTATCACATTCAATACATTCCTTATGATTCATATTTGTTCATTTTTGAATGTACAAGAACTACTGATCTGCGGCAATGAGAATTGTGAGCGTAATTGTGTATCAGAAAGTTTGAGCAATAGTAATAGTGATTCTTGCCTTAAGCTTCACAATATATACTTTTGCATTAGCACTTTGCACTTGATTTTGGTACTTCATTTGGTCATTTATGCCACAGCACGTGTTTTGGCCACTTTAAGTTAAATATTAATGTTAAGTGCTAAAAATCAGGTGAAAGACCTCTGACCTCTCGCTGGAATCACAGTGTATCATATTATTTAAAGCTAGCTGCGTTCTGCATTCCAGAGTTTGTAGCTTAAGCTGTCGAATTCTTGCAGTAGGAGGCCAATAGATAATGAAGATGTTTCTTGGACGGCTTGTAACTGTTGGCCTCAGTGTTGAAATCCAGCCTCCCTGTCTGGAGTCCATATATCCACATATGTCAAAGCAAAGAATGTGGAGATATCAAGAGTCGACCTCTAGACCTCGCAGATTCAGCATTCTCCGTTTCTGAGCAGATGCACGTGTGCACGTCATTCACATGTGTGCGTTTGGGTTTGTTCTCTGCTGTTGCTATGATTATTATTATAGTAATGCCAAATTAAATGCTTGTAAACATTTTAAATTTCGACCTAAAGATTCTACATCATTCTAATTTGTTTGTTTTATATACTTAATGAGGAATGTTCCGTTCTTTATATATATATATATATATATATATATATATATATATATATATATATATTATATATATATATATATATATATATATATATATATATATATATATCAAGGCTGCATTCATTTTATCAGTAAAGACAGTAAAATTGTGAAATATTTTTATAATTTAAAATGTGCTGCTTCATATTTTTGTGGAAATTGATGCAGTTTATTTTTCAGGGCCTGTATTCACAAAACATCTTAAGGTTAAAAGTAGCTCATAACTCGCCGATTTAGGAGAAAATCTTAAACTCCTAAACTTTTGCTCTAAGAGTATTTCACAAAGCGTTTTAGCTCTAAAACTAGCTCCTAAATCTGTGAAACGTTAGAAGTAGTGAAGAGGACTCATAAGTCACTAAGACCAAACCACAAACTATCCTAAAATGACTTTTGCTGGCAATCTGCCCTCTGAACGTAAACATTTTAGGAACATTTGATGATAATGAGCTTTTAAAAAGGTATCACCTTTGGTTTTGAAGGTGACCCCAACTCCAAACTGATTATATCCTTGTTTTTATTAACCAGTTGGGCAAGAAGTAACAGCTGTCCTTGCGTCCATTTTTTGCATTTAATCTTTGATTATATTCAGTACATATCTAAATATTTTATGAATTCTTTCTCTTAAAAAGCTGAGAAAGTCAGGCAGTTGATTATCACATACAGTTTAATCAGTTGTGAATGTATTAGACTGAACTTCAGTGTTTTTTGTTGTTTTCTCCATGCTCCATGCTTTTTGCCTGCTCCCGTCTTTGACCTCTGCCCTTCAACTACCGTTTCACCCTGCCACCACACTGTTGTTTGACCCCACTTCCTCATATTTTTTTTATTAATTAACCTCTTGATCCATAAACATTTGTTAGTTCTTACAATAATAACATTTCTCTACAAAATGAGCAATGCAGAATAGGACATTGACATGGTAGTGATGTTTTAGAGTTGCCGTATTTTGGATGCACTATTGTAAAAATATGTCTTGAGAAGACTGAATGTAAGTTTCACATTTTTCAGAGCACACCAAAAACAATTTAACAGTAAAGATACTGAACTGAATCAAATATGCCCTTAGAATTCTCAGGAAAAAAATAATCAGAATTGTGGCATATAAACTTAGAGCTATGACTTTTTTAAAATGTATATCTCAATTGTGATGTGTTTACTATCAGTTTATATAAAGTAAAAAAAAAAATTCTGACTTTAATAATTTTCTCAGTATTTTAAGTAGTGCTGCTTTCAACTAAGGATCTTTCTGTTCAACTAGTAGTTGTTCATTTGACACCAGCAGAAGTAATGATTAAGAATGTGTTAGTGAAAAACAGTAAGGAGACTCCATTAACATTTTAATAATTTGATAAACTAGTGCTTCTGTTTTCAGCTTCAGAGATGAAGTCGGCGACACAAACTCGTCATCTCTGCTTTAGTGATATACCTGTATTCATGTTTCATATGGTTTACAAAATCTGAGAATATTTGTTTTCCATTTGAATTGTTTCATTTGAAAGTAGACAGATGTATTTTTATTTTTTGTAAGGCAAAGATATGCCTTAATAGTTTCACACTAAAGTTCACAGAGACCAAGACGGCAGAAAGCGCATCATGTTTGCTTTCATTATTTTACAAAAATCTATATTGTGAGTGCACACAAATAAACAGAGTCTTTACAGATTCGAAAGATGTATTTTATCTATATGACCAAAAATAGCAAATTAAAATACTGTCCTGCAGTAAGCTAATTTTCAGCTTGACACTCCACAGACACTTGGATAAGTTAACATTAGATTTATCGGCTGTGTAAAGTTGCTAATACTTACATATTTGATATAAGCCATCTAATTGTGAGTTTATATATCACAATTCTGACTTTTTTTTACAGAATTGCGAGTGTATGTCTCAAAGTTCTGAGTTGACATCTCAATTCCGTTTATATTAAATAAAAAAGGCAATTGCTACTTTTTATCTCAATATTCAGATATTCTCTGGAAAAAAGCCACATGCGAGTTATTACTTTTTTTTTTAGTTTATATCTCACAATTCTGACATTTTTCTTGAGAATTCAGAGTTTACATCTCACAATTGTTTTTTTATTTTAATGTAATTGCAACTTTATATCTCGGTTACAGCTCGCTTTTTAACTCAACAATTGACTTTTTCACAACGCATCAAATGTTAATCCAGTTTTCTCAGGAAAAAAGTCAGTTGCGAGTTATGACTTTCTCGCAGTTCTGAACTTATTTCTCACAATTCTAACGTTTTTTTTCTGATAATTCTGAGTTTACGTCTCACAATTCTGTTTCTATAAAATAAAAAAGGTAATTGCAACTTATCTCACGAGAAATAAACTCTCATTTCTGTGGAAAAAGTGGCTGAATTGTGAGGAAAAAGTGGCAATTACCTTTATTATTTCTTTCTTCCGCGGTGGAAACAGGCTTCCATAGTTTTTGCAGCGATGCAAGAGAAAAACCTTTTTTTTGGTTCCCCAGAAAACTTTTCAGAACCATTTTTTCTTACTATGAAGAACAATTTAATAATATAAAGATCTTTTTTTCCACTATAAATTTTTTTTTTTGTGGAATGTAAAGATTCCATGGATGTTAAAGGTTCTTCATAGAACCATCAATGCCAACACTTTTTAATAAATAAATACTGAACTAATTTCTTTCTTTACAGTCTAACCAGAGAACAAAAGTTGCACACATCCAAATATGAAATAATAATCTCCAAATCACACGGGGGGAAACTCCCAAATAGTGTTGAAGAACTGTTGCACTCCAGTGGAATAATCCATCGCGATTTCTCATAAATGTTATTCCATTTTGGACCATCTCTCATTCACGCCCCTGAATTCCAGAGTCTGTGGCCCAAACATGGAGCGTTCGCTGATAGCACACTTTATAAATCATTGCATTGGTCCCCCCCCCCCGTCCTCGCTACGTTTGCACAGGAAGCGGAGGAAATCTGCTCCTCGTTATTTACTTTTGGGTTCGGTTATTTGATTATCGGCGGTCTGCATGAACTTTCCTCTGATTGCTTGGAGAAGGACATGCACCTCTCTGTTTTTAAAGCCTAATGGGACTCACCTTGAGCTGAATATGCAGATGCTTAAAGCCTGTGCGCTTGCAACATCTGGTTGTTGTATTAACGTGTCCGTTGAACTTTCAAAGGGATTTACGGCCTCTCTAGAAGTCGCCCTGTGGTGAAAAATTCCTGCCAATGGCTTTTGTTCATCTGTGCCTCCCAGTGCCATAGCAACCACTAATTATAGCATTCCATGGATTCCCTTTTAAGACGACGAGGAAGAAAATTACAGCCACCTCTTGGCCCTGTGACCTTACTGCTCTCATCCTCGAAAGAGAGCAATATTGGTTGTGGTTCTTCAAGGATTGCTGATTTGTTATTAGTGGTGGCGCCGTTATTACTGTTGCTTATATTTAGAGTATTAAGCATCTTGCACCATTTGTGCTTTTCTCAAAATGCACCTGGCCATTAATGCGTCTTTATATTACACAAATGCATGAAGGCGGCTGATTGTGAACAGCTGTGCATTGGGCACATGGTGATGCCGTTTTGGTGTGCTAAAGCAGAGCCTCTAATATGAACATCCATGATGGTTTTGATTTGGAAAAGCTGTAAGAAGAAACGTGAAGACAGCTGTGATTTCCCCACAGGAATGTGTGCTAGAGATCTAGACCACATACAGTCAGCGTGCGGTTAAAAATACACTTTCATGAAAAAAACATGTCTCTCCACACAGGTAGTTTTAATCCACTGTTTGGCACTTAAATCTAATCCTGGTTTATGGTGCTTTTATCTTTCAGCCCTCCAAGGCCTTTCCGGTTTCCCAAAAGGTAAGTTTACTACACTTTCTATTTTTTTTTTTACATTTAATTATTATAATGTACTAATTGTTATTAAATTTATTTATTCATATATTTTTATTTGTTTTTCTTTTATTTAAAATAATGTATTTTAAAAATATATATATTTTAGTGTCGATTTTGTTTGATTTTACTGTTTTTCATTAAACTTGTAATCTCTCTCTCGCTCTCTCTCTCTCTCTCTCTCTCTATATATATATATAAAATTAAGACTAAAACATTTTTCAGAAATGTTAATTTTTAATGACAGTGTAATCATTATACAATAAAAATGTTGAATTCTATTTTATTATTCTATAAAAATGCTTACAATATCTGTTAAAATTATTTTAATTTTTTAATTATATTGTATTTTATATTACATTAAAATTTAAATTAATGGAAAACAATTAACAACTAATAAAATTAAGACTAAAATATTTTTTTTAAATGTTCATTTTAAATGACTGAGTATTATATACAATAAAAAATTAATTCTATTTATAAAATTTTTATTTACATTTTTACTTTTGTATGGTATTAGATTACTTTTTATATTGCAATATTACAGTACATAATTTCAATTAATGTAAAATGTTTTTAAAAAATTAATTTGTTAAAAAAGTCTAAGATTTAAAAAAAAAAGTAGTAATAAAAAAAAAAAAAAATGTAAAATGTATAAATATAATGTATGTACAATGTTGTTTTCATGATTTGTGCTTGTACAATAAAGGGGCTGGACAGTATGTAGTATACAGTGATATATATATATATATATATATATATATATATATATATATATATATATATATATATATATATATATTATATATATATATGCATATATGCATATATATATATGCATATATGCATATGATGTATGAATCTCCCTCAATTGCAGTTATGCAGAGCTCATTGCTGATTGGCCGGTGGTGGTTCTGGGGGTGTGTACCGTTCTCATCGTGGTTTGTGCACTGGTCGGTATCCTCGTACCCGACCTGCCTGACTTCTCAAATCCACTGCAGGTGTGCACAAGAAGCTTTTTTGGTCTTCTTTATAGGATATTGACATTTTCAGACGTGATCCTGTTGATTTTGTGTGCAGTTTGAGTGAAGATTTCTCATTTCTCTTATTAGGGATTTGAACCGAGAGGCACTGCAATAGGCCAGAGACTTGTAACTTGGAACAACATGGTGAAAAACACAGGCTACAAGGCAACACTGGCCAACTACCCCTTCAAATACGCAGACGAGCAGGCCAAAAGGTAACAGAGTCCACTTCTCATCTGATAACCGGATTTTCCTTTTCGCATTCATCCAGAACAGCACTAGATATTATCAAAATCTAGCCAAGAGAGGATTAGGAGTCAGGCCAGGATTGGTCAAAATCGGTGCATCTGTGGGATTTCGGTTTTGCAGCAGGGTACATGACCTATTTATATTTTATTTGCAAATGTGCATCTTTACATGCACATTGCTCAATGGACAGCACTGATTTAGGTTGCATTTTAGCTTTTTGCTTTTACATGTGCAATATAAAGTCAATATATTTTGTTATTGAATGCAATGACAATCAGATTCTTTTTGGGGCCACTTCATATGCACTTTTTGCTCCTGGGCAGCAGAGGTTGGTAATGCGATCTGTGCTGGCTGTATCATGACTCATCTGATCCGGATCATCGTGAGCTGGATTACGGATCATGACAGAAGCGGTCTGAGAGAGAATGAGCGTGAGCGAGAGAAAGGCACAGCTCCGTCTCAGCATGTGCACAGGCGTCTTTCCTCTGATTAAAGAGACTTCCTGTCTGTGGAACAGGATGTGCTGTCAGCAGCAGTCCTGTCCTCTGTCAGTAATAATGATAACGGTCATTTCAATCACAGATCTCTAATGGCATCAGTGTGAGGAGGCTGAAATCGTGTGCTCTGGAAATAATAATTAGTGAGGTTTTTTTGTTTCATTAAAGCTGTCTAAATCCGACAAGAATCAGACCGCAAGTCGTGAACCACTAGATTATGGTGTTACATAGATCAATGGAGTTGAAGCTTTATCTGGATAACTTTCAGCATAAAGAGCAATTGTATATAGACCACAGTCAGAGCAAAAACTTTTTTCTTTTTTTTTTTTTCATGCAGAGCTGTTAAATGCATTGATTAAATACTCTCCTTATCCTGCGTTTCAGTCACCAAGATGACAGGTGGTCCAAGGATCGTAATGATCGAAAGAAAAGACAAGCGGAGTGGGATTTTAGTAAAGACAGTTTCTTCTGTGATGTTCCAGGTGAGTTCTGTATTCTGAAAATGACTGTAAAAACTGTCAATTTAAATGAATTTTCTATTTTATTTTATTTTATTTTATTTTATTATGTAATTTATTCCTATGATGGCAAACCTGAATTTTGTGTGTCTTTTGTATAAATTTCTATAAAAAATAAATAACAATAAACATCTTAGAGCATTTATTAATCTTGGTTTATGCAAATTTATAAACTATTGCTGGTTGTTTATAATGTTAATCTTAACTTATACAACTACTAATGTTAAAAAAATGTTATATGTAAAATGAATATGAACCAAGATTTACCAATTTACCTATATATATATATATATATATATATATATATATATATATATATATACATATACACACACACACACTTTGACATTTTGTGTCCTATGCATGTTCTGCACTTCATTATTAGGAAATCTGTTTGTGTTTACATTTCATATTAACCTAATTAACTTCTCAAAATTGATTTTGTGTGCATTAACAAATGTTTTACTTCTGGAGTCAATAGTATGCTGACAAAATTAAGCACAAATGTATTAAATATATAGTACTAAAGTGAGACTAGTTGGATTAATCAAATCTGCCATCTAGTGGCTCATGGAGAAGGGCTGCTGGCTTTTAGTTCACTCTCAGAAAAAAAGGTACAAAAGCTTTCACTGGGGCAGTAACCTTTCAGAAGGTATATATATTTGTACCTTATTTACCCCTAAAGGGTGCATAGAAGTACCTTAAAGGTACATATTTTAGTACCTAAAGTGTACATATTAGTAACTAAAAGTATCATATGTTTTCCTTTTGAAAAGTTACCGCCCAAGTGACAGCTTTTGTACCTTTTCTCTGTGGGTGTTTAACCACCAAACTATGTCTTTCCATAGGTGACAGCTATTCCCGAATCGTATTTGCATCTGCAGAGGGAAAGAACTTGTGGAATATACAGGCAATAAAATCCATGTGCAATTTTGACAATACTCGGGTATGTATCTTGCATTGCATATATTGATTATAACATATGCAGATGCATAATGGGATGTCGAAAATGGGTGTTTTACTTGTGTTTTTCATGTCTGGTCCTGCAGGTTCGCTCCCATCCCCAGTACTTAGATCTGTGTCAGCGCACCACTGCTGCCTCATGCTGTCCCAGCTGGACACTTGGGAACTACATAGCCGTCCTTACTAACAAGTCCTCCTGCCAAAAAATCACAGAGCAAGATGTTTCCCACACCCTAAAAATCCTGCGTTCCTGTGCCAAGTATTACCACAATGGCACTCTTGGTCCCGAGTGCTGGGACATGACGACCCGTAAGAAGGACCTCAAGTGTGGCAACGTGCCACGGAAGTGTGCAAAATACAACGCCGTATATCAGATTTTTCACTTTTTGGTGGACAAAGACTTTCTGAATCCAAAGAACACGGAATACCTTCCACCTAACCTCAAGTACAGCATGCTCTTCTCCCCGACGGAGAAAGGCGAAACAATGATGAACATTTACTTGGACAACTTTGAGAACTGGAACTCCTCGGATGGGATCACGACCATCACAGGAATAGAATTTGGCATCAAACACAACTTATTTCAGGACTACCTTCTGACAGATACCATGTATCCCGCAATAGCAATTGTGATCGTGTTGGTAGTCATGTGCATCTACACGAGATCAATGTTCATCACCCTTATGACCATGTTTGCCATTATCAGTTCGCTCATTGTCTCGTACTTCCTGTACCGTGTGGTCTTCAACTTTGAGTTCTTCCCCTTTATGAACCTCACTGCGCTTATCATACTTGTTGGAATTGGTGCTGACGATGCCTTTGTGCTCTGCGATGTCTGGAACTACACAAAGTTTGACAAACCCAATTCTGAACTCTCGGAGACAGTCAGCGTCACGCTTCAGCACGCGGCGCTCTCAATGTTTGTCACCAGCTTCACCACATCTGCTGCCTTCTATGCCAACTACGTGAGCAACATCACTGCCATCCGATGCTTTGGTGTGTACGCTGGTACTGCTATTCTGGTTAACTACATACTGATGGTCACCTGGTTGCCAGCTGTGGTGGTCCTACATGAAAGGTACCTGGTCAACCTCTTTACATGTTCTCGGTCACAACACCACCAGACGCAGGGTACTATGCCGTTCTGGACAAGCTTTTTTCAGATGGTCAACAAGTGTCTTTTTAGCATCTCGGAGGCCTCTCGGATGTTCTTTGAGAAAGTTTTGCCTTGCATCGTGATCAAGTTGCGCTACTTGTGGCTCTTGTGGTTTCTGGCAATGACGGTGGGTGGTGCCTACGTTGTTTGCGTCAATCCCAAAATGAAACTGCCCTCTCTGGAGCTGTCGGAGTTTCAGGTTTTCCGTTCTTCCCATCCCTTTGAACGCTATGATGCGGAGTACAAAAAACTCTTCATGTTCGAACGGGTCAACCATGGGGAAGACCTCCACATGCCAATCACCATCATTTGGGGAGTTACTCCAGTTGACAATGGAGATCCGCTGAACCCCAAAAATAAGGGTAAACTAACACTCGACACAACCTTAAACATTGCGAGTCCTGCGAGTCAGGTATGGATTCTCAACTTCTGCCAGAAGCTTAGGAACCAGAGCTTCGTGTTCCAGTCTGAGGAGCAAGACTTCACGAGCTGCTTCATGGAGACTTTTAAGCAATGGATGGAAAACCAAGACTGTGAAGAAGCTTCCGTCTATCCCTGTTGTAGTCAATCCACGTTCCCTTACCGGCAAGACGTCTTTGAGTTGTGCATCAAACGGGCAATTATGGAGCTTGACCGGAGCACCATCTACCACCTTGACAGCAAGACTCCAGGGCCAAGGTTTGACATCAATGACACAATTCGAGCAATTGTGCTCGAGTTTCAAAGTACCTACCATTTCACTCTGGCGTACGAGAAGATGCATCAGTTTTACAGAGAAGTCGATGCTTGGATTCAGGAGGAGCTGAAGGATGCTCCTGAAGGACTGAGCTATGGATGGTTTGTAAGCAACCTGGAGTTCTACGACCTACAGGACAGCCTATCGGATGGGACTCTTATCGCTATGGCACTGTCGGTGGTAGTGGCCTTCAGTGTTATGCTTCTGACCACCTGGAATATCATCATCAGCTTCTATGCCATCATATCCATCGCCGGAACCATATTTGTCACAGTTGGGTCGCTGGTGCTCTTGGGTTGGGAACTAAATGTGCTTGAATCAGTGACCATCTCAGTTGCTGTAGGCCTCTCTGTGGACTTTGCTGTCCATTATGGAGTGGCGTACCGCCTTGCACCACAACCAGACAGGGAAGGAAAGGTGGTATTCTCCTTGAGCAGAATGGGCTCGGCTATAGCGATGGCAGCTCTCACAACCTTTGTAGCCGGTGCGATGATGATGCCATCCACAGTTTTGGCTTACACTCAACTGGGCACGTTTCTGATGCTAATCATGTGCATTAGTTGGGCATTTGCTACGTTTTTCTTTCAATGCATGTGTCGCTGTTTGGGACCCCAGGGCACCTGTGGACAGATTCCTTTGCCAAAGAAACTCCAGTGTTATGCATTTTCAGAGCACACATCTGAAAACCAGTCTACTCCGAGTCAAGGTAAACTCGGTGCTTGCTACACAAGCAAGTACCAGATAGATAACGCAAGAAGTGAGGGGCGACATGAACACTATGAGCTTGAGCCCTTGGCGTTGAATGTCAGGAATGAAGAAAAGGCTTCTGATGAGGAACAGGGAGCATGTACGCAAATGCATAATGACGTCACTTCTCATCACTCAACCTTGAAAAGCTGCACCGACCCAAGAGAACCCAGTCCTGAGATTGAAAATGGCTTACCAGGAACTGAACTTTCACATCTTCATCAATACGCGTACAGTATGAGGTGCACCTGTGAGAACTCCATGCATCAGTATGTGAGAGAGCGACAAAGGACTCCTTACCATCCATGCAGCAACCAATGCCCTGCTAAACAGACCAATCACTTACCTGTGGGTCAGAACCTTCAGTCCTCACGGGATACAACGCACACTCCCACTGACTGCTTCGTAAACTCTGGCCACTTCCAACATTGCTCACAGAGCCAAGCATCAAGGCCGAACCCTCACAGATGTTTCCCCAGGGGCTACAGCATGCAGGCAGTGCACCTTTTGCATCAGGCACTGTTGTCCGATACCGCAGTGCATGACGAGTCCCACATAAATGCATGTGGCCTCAGTTCACCTCTACCAGAGAGCCAGAACTTTCCAGCTCACATTCAGTTTCCAGATGTTCAGCGCTGCGCTTTACCTGACACGACTCGAGTCTGTACTGTTAATCATGACACACAGAAGACAGGGGACCTAGCATTAAATTCCTGGACCTCTCAAAAAATACCACAGAACCATTTAAAAACAAAAGTAAATGGCACTTGTGTTTTGCTGCAGGACAGTCGTGAGATTCGCAAAGCGATTCCAGTGGTACCAGAAGAAAGTGTCACATGCAATCTGAGTAAGAAAGACAATAATGAAAGGGCAGAGCCCGTATCTCCCAAAAAATTTAACTGTTTTAAAAAGACTGTAAAAGCGAAGTGCAATTCTGTAGAGTTTCACAAGCCAAAAACCACTGTGCCTACTATTGCCATTCATTCAAAAGCCTCATCTGAGAGTTTATGCTAGCATTTAAAATTAGAGCATTAGAAAGAAATATCAGAACATAATGCCATATTAAGATATAGCACAGAAAAGCAACTGGTTGTTTCCTGACAGGAATAGTTTCTTGACATTATGTGCATGGGAATTGTGACATGACGTCAAGGAAAACTTTAGTCTGATTTAAGAGGACACTATTTTGACCCAGTGGCTTGTATTATTTGTGACATCTGTTTTAGATTATTTTTTTTAATGTCTGGCCACAGGCCATCACTTTTTCATGGGAATAGAAAAACATAATCAGAATTATTTTCCTGCACATTTCAGATGAACTTGTATATATTTTTGTGTGTTGTGTATGTTATTTGAATCATGCACTTTTTCATTGATGCCGATTGGAACGTTTCACCTATAAACATTTTAATACTTCACATGCAAACTTCAGAAATTTCTGTGATGGTGAATTGAAAGACTCATTGTGCTTTGTTTTTAAGTTGTCTGCTTTTTTCCAGTTTCTCAGATAAAACCACTCCTCCTACAGTGTGCAAACATTTACGTTAGCGTCAGGACTTCAGGGAAATTGAGTCCGTTTATGTGACTTCACACAAAAGAAAATTGTTTTTGTCAAATATACTACATGCAGAATTAAGTATTCTTTTAAGTGTCGTGTCCTTGGCATGTACTGTGTACCTCTCATCCGAGACATTAGGATCTGTTCTGTTGTTTTTTAATAGAAAGATAATCACATTTTTTTTTTTACAAATTTTCTGTTATTTGGTAATATTGGGTGTACCAATAAAGGCTGCTATCTGGTGTTATAATAATATTATTAATCATAATAATTTAAATATAAAATTTGGTGAATTTCAAATAATTGGTACCAGTTGTAAAAAGTATATATTGTTTCCGACGTTTGTCCTCTGATTTGTCCTTTTTAGCAGTAACCATGTGCTGTATGCCAAGGTTTACTCAAATAACTGAATGCAAAACAGCAATAATTGTAGTACATTATCTTCAAAAGTCCAAGTATTGTCCCACAGATATTTGGACACGTGAAATATAACACACAGTATGATTTATTCAACTTAATGTGCCAAATCATGAAACGGCATGAAAATCAAAATCAAAAAGGTTTACTATTTACATATGTAAAGCAATTACAATGTTAATGCAGGTATCTGTTCATCTAATTAAAGATGTATCTGTAATGTCACAGTTCCGTTGACTTTTACACCAACTGACCGAGAAGTTCATGCTACTGCACATTTTGGATGATACAAAATAAACTTTTATATATGTATACGGTTCAGTATGGTGTCAAGCTTAATACGCTTCATTTTTGTCCAAAAGAAAACAGGTCAAACACATAAGGATAGATGAGAACCTCATCAAGAGCAAAGAAAGGTATGTCCATACAAAGTCCTTCACAGTTACACTATCCATGTCTGCATGAACGAGCTTTTTTCAACCTTCTTGTATTTTTCTTTAACATTTTTAGGTTTATTCTTGGTGTTTTTTTTTCTTATTTTATGCAGAAGCTGGTCATAAAACCACTCTGAGTCCCAGCTGTCATCAGACTGAGGTAGCTGAGGGTGCTAAAGAGATTTGGATCCACTGAATAAATAGAGTTGTATTTAAGATTAAGTATCTGAAGACTTTTAGGGAATATATCATTCGGAAGGTGCTTCAAAGAGTTGAAGGATAAATCCAAAAAGATCAAAGTAAGGTCTTTGAAAATGTTTTGGAAGCAAATGTAGTTCGTTGGAAGCCAGAAAATTCTGTTCTAACTGGTGAAGATTGTTAAACACATTAAGACATTTTCCTTCTGACCAGATCAGTTGCATTGTTGAAGATTAAGGAGTTTGTAGTTTGTCTGTAGAATTCCAGGTCAAGGGTCGTGAGATTTTTAGAAATGTTGGGTAAACTAGACCAAGATGAAGTTCTGTTCTCACCCAAGTCTTCAGGTTTCCAAATCCATGAACTGATTCCAGAGCATTTCCTGTTCGACTTAAGGTGAGTAAACTTGGGAGTCCCTGAAATGATTGATCTCCAAGCACCCTTACATGGTTGCAAGACAAATCAAGCGCCTCAAGTTTCTCTAGATTCTGAAATGTTTTAGAATCAATACTATCCATGAAGTTGTTGGACAGGTTTAGCTCTTCTAGATTAGTCAAACTCAAAAATGCATTGTTTTCAATCAACCTTCGAGATGAGAAAAGGAAGTTTTGTTCAGTTCACCAATGCTGTTTAAACTCAGATCTAGTGACATGCATGGGCAGCTCTGGCACATGATGAAGACCTCCACCGATGCAGAAGGCAGCGTAGCCATTAACAGAAGCCCCGTGCACTTTACTACTTCAGAGTTGATGCACAATACAAAAAGGATCAGTATAAATATATATTCCATTCTGAGAGCTCTGTGGAGAAAAAACAAACATGCATTTTAGTTTTTTGAGACGTTAATGCTATTTAAGTTAATGTACCATATCTTACTCATTGTTTGATTAACTATTTCAAGGGTCACTGACTTTAAACAAAGCATTTACTGCAACACAGAGAAGTGAAAAGATCGGAGAGAGTTTCAATAACGCAATATTAAGACTGGCACAGCGTCAATTAAACAACTATCCATCCTCTCGCTTGAGTTCCTTCCGGCGTTAATAATGAGTTCTTCCTCCGTTCCCTCTCTCTTCATTTCATTGGTATTTCCCAACATCCGAAATGGGAAATAGCTTTGACTCGATGATTCATTTCAAGGAGTTGTTCAAGTTCAAGACTGTAACTCTGGAAAACTACGACCATTTCAGTTTATTGAATAAAGTCGGAAGTTAAGTAGCAATTTTTTTAACCCTAACAAGTTTATTTGAATTTTGTTATTTTGAACGTCGTCTTCGATCAGTTTCAGAATCTTCGTTTATTTATTTACAAAGAAATAAACAGCGTAGAAATGTTATGCAATTGTTCAAAACAGGAATGAACGAGGATTAGTCAACTGATAGGCTTTACCAGCTGCAATGACTGGACATTAACTCTTGCCACTCTTGAAGATAAAACCAACTTTTTTATTTCACGTGAGCAATGTGAATTAGTTCCTCGTGCTCACTAGAGGGGGTCATTTACCAACACTACTCAGAAGACGAGAAGAAACTTCTGTATAGGTATTAGCAAAAATAAAATCTTTAAAACTCATCTTCATTAATGTTGCGCTGTGCATGTCTATTTTCCAGGCTATCTTCATATTTGGACACAGATTGTAGAGAGAGAGATACAGAGGACGAGACAAGATAGGCTACTGTAGATGAAATTTGCTGCATGTTATATTAAAAAATAGCATTTATTCTCTTCAAACAACAACATTCAGCAATACTGACATTCATGAGTTCAAACTTGTGCAAGGTAAGCAAGGTAAGTTTCAGTCTTTCTGACGTTGTCTAAGTCTAATATATTTATGTTTACATCAAAAATCAAATATAGCCTATTTACTATTTGTACTATATTTACATTTCAGTTCGCGTGGCGTCCGACTTTAAGTGTCTCTTGTTATATGTCTGCTTGGGAATGTCTGCTGTGCGCAGGGTTTTTCAGTGATCACCTGTTGAAAATCGAAGTTTTCATCGTGGCCTTTGTCCACATCGTAATGGTGCGTTTTATCAAGACGTCTCATTATGCAGTGAACGATGCAGACCAGTAAAAGAATACAAACAACAATGCAAATCATTATTCCTAAAAGACTGGCAGCTGAGATGGACGCTGGCTTGTCTGTTGGAGATCTGCTCGTAGGAGTAAAAAAATCAAAAGGAGTTGAGCTGCCTGAACCCTCAAAGTCTTCTCTAATGCATTTGGTGCTGTCTTTAAGCACGTATCCTTCATCGCAAGAACACTGAAATCCTCCAGGTGTATTTTCACATGCATGGTCACAGTAACCACTGTCGCATTCATCTATGTCAACGCAGAATTGCTCTTCAAGTAGGAAACCATCGGGGCAGTTGCACTGGGCGTTGTTGTTGGGATCACAGTCCGCTGGGCACATGTTTTTCTCACAGTGCATTTTACATTTGTTCATGTCCTCCGTCGACTGAATAAATCCCTCAAAGCACACACAGTGATAGCTCCCTTCAGTGTTGATGCAGTCGTGCTCGCACGGCGCGGACTCGCATTCGTCGTCATCCACGCAGACGCCACCTTCCATGTGAAAGCCGGGTTTGCATTCTTCGCAAGACTTTCCATCTGCACCCAGTTGAAACCCCGGGGGACACGCGCACGCGAATGTATCGCCGGCTCGCGTGCATTTGTGTTCACATTCAGCGCAAGAGTCAGCGTCCTGTTTGTTGCAAGTGACTCCGTTGGTGTCGAGTTCGAACCCAGGCTGACAGATGCAGGCATTGCTCGGCCCTTTCTGAATGCACTTATAATCGCATCCCCCACCAAAAACTTCACAGCTCCAAGGTGCTTTAAGCCACGCGCCTTCGAAGCAAATGTGTCTCGTTCTCATCGGCTGCAATGTGCCATTAGTGAACTGAGGAATCTCTTTGAGTTTTTCCTCTGCTGTAAATCCGAAGTGAGTTTGATATGAGACTGGTGCATCGATGCTCAGCGGCGGACAGTAACTGGGGTTGTCGTATTCGCAGAAATAACCATCGATTCTGTCATTGCATGCTCTTTCGGTCCATTTGAGAACTTTTTGTGATACAGAAACACACAGTGGAGAACAAACGCTCACGTCGCTTTTCCAGTTGACGTATTGGGTTTTGTTGTCTCCAGTGACCCATCTGTATCCCTTTAACCCATTGCTTGAGTTTGAACACCGATCGCCGGCGTGTTTAAGCCCAAGCCAAAAGTCTCCCGAAGCGCCGTTTAGCAACCCACCGAGAACTTCGGCCGCTTTTTCGGTGCGCACGGTCATCAGATGTCCTCCTTTCTCTTGACAGACGAGCTGGGCAGCGTCAAAACTCGCACTGTCTACGTGGAAGACGAAGCACTTTCCATCCACACAATCGCCGTCACTGATGTTTTCCCCTCGAACCCTGAGGACAGCGAGCGCCAGCGCCATTCCTATGATGTCTCTCATCTCTGCTGGCGCGTTATGTAACGGTCTTCACGAAGTTACGGAGAAGTGACCAGCGGGTTGTTAGCACGTTCATGAGTTCGAGATATTGTGCCTTGCCGCATTTATAATGACATCCATGTCTCCAAAAAATTAAAAGGAAGTTCGTGTTATCTGGCAGACATCCCGAAATCCACTGTTCCTCTCTCTTTCCCCCTCCCTCCCTCTCTCTCTCTTTTCCCAACCCTGCTGACGCGCGCATGGGTTTGGACACATGATAATCATCTTGAGGATCAATTTCCACATTCGTTACCTCGAATAGATCTTTCCTTTTCACGTAACTATGTTTTGGTAAAGCTATACCCCTCCTAAAATAGATGGATGGATGGATGGATGGATGGGTGGATAGATCTAATACATTTTCCCCATTAATTTTTTTTTTTAAATTAAAAAAAAAGTGGTGAAACGATTTTCACTCAAAATTGCTAAATTTCACAAATCATACAAAGAAACGGCAAGAAATGGAATTAGGCTAAATATCACATTTTGAAATAGTATATATTTTTTTTATATATATATATACATAAAATATACTACTCCAGCCTAATCTTTATTTTTTTATATTTTTTTTACAGTGCATATTTTAATTGAATTTTTATTTGACATTTTGTATTTATTTTACTTTTTAATAAAACTGTATGCATTCTATAGCTAAATATCACATTTTGAAATAATATTTTCTTATAAAATATACTATTCCAGTAATCTTTATTTATATCTTTGAGTTTTTTTTACAGTGCATATTTTAATAGAATGTTGTATTTATTTTACTTTTTAATAATACTGTATGCATTCTATGAATATATATATACTGTTACAATGTACATAATATATTATGTGAAGCACTTAAATTGGGTGTGAAATGTTATATAAATAACTTTTCCTAAATATACACACTCAAATGTTTGTTCTGATAATTTTGCCATGAGAAATTTTGTATTAAATTATGCAGTTTGGATTTTTGGTCTATATGTGTGGATACCCGAGTCATGCTTAACTTAAATGCCACTTGCTTTGATTTTATTAATTAATGCACTAATGCAAAGTTTTTTTTTTTGTTGTTGTTGTTTTTTTTTTAGTGACTTAGGCACCCAAATACTTTTTGGTGCCACTTAACCATTTCATTTAACTGTAATAATTCTAATAGTGTTTTTCTTTTTCTATTTGAGGTACAATTTGATTTACTTGCATGTTTTGTAATATGAGTCATCATTACAGTTGTGTAATTTGGGGTGTATTGAGCATGCATGTAACAGTAAAAGGAAAACACCAGCATGATGAATTCAATACACCTATGTATAGATTTAGACTCTTTTCACCTTTTTCCAAGTGGACAAGGAGTGGAAATGGCCACTTAATTCATCAATATCCTACAGGATTGTTTAATTATTCACCAATGTCCTTGTTTCCATGACTTCCGTGAACCATGGGTGGATACCAGCGCCATCAACAAAAGGAATTTATTTAGATTTTGATAGTGCTGAAGGTTTGTGGGTGTGTGCGTGATGACTGAGAGTAATATCCTCTGGACTGGCATTAGTCAAAGAAAAAAACGCAACCCACCCTGAACTAGACTTTCTCCACATTTCCTTTTTATACTCTGTGTCACAGCTCAGACAAGCTACTTAGGAAGTTTTGATAGATGCCAGTCTGCATTTTCCCCTCCAGAGCAGTCCATGAAAGGAAATCATAAGAAGACTGGGGTTGTTTTATTAGTGACAAAGAATGAAAACGCAACATAAATCAGACAGAAAATGGGCGTTATGGCAAAACGAAGAGGCGCTGGAGCCTCATTATTAAATCCCATGTAATAGCTATGATTTATGTTAGAGACATTTCTGTATTTTGTGTCACTGTTAACCATTTGATTTCCCAATTCAGTGATTTTCACAAGATGCTTCTGTTCTCATTTTGGTGACCCTCTCATGGCAGGAAATTGGAGAGAATTGCCAGAGGTCGTCATTTATTCCATCACCCCTTTTCTATTTTTAATCAGTGAGTTATGCGCATGTAAGCTCCACTCACATCATCAAAATGTAACCATCTCATCTAATTTAGAAATGGTTCCCAAACGTGCATTAGTAAGTAATATTAATCCTCAAGTGGGGCGCAGTCAAATCCTTCCTGCTCAGGTATTGTCATAGCATGCTTCGCTGCTTTCTTTACAGCCATATCCTCAGGATGAAAGGAAGGATGTCCTTCTATTCTTTTTAACGGAGTAGTGAAAACTTTTGCACCTAGAAAGAGGCAGTCAAAGGGCACCAGGAATGTATTGTATACAGCATCTGGATGAAACAATATGAGAATTATTTGATGATGTTAATTTTAGCTCCACAGGTAAAAATTATTTGATGTGCCAGGAAAGGACAGACTTTAATTATCACAAAAAATATCACTTCAACAATCAAAAGTGTTTTAGTAGGCTTGTGTCTATCAGTCATTTCAGTTTTTTCATATAACCACAGTCATATATATATATATATATATATATATATATATATATATATATATATATATATATATATATATATATATATATATACTGATTCAGTTTTAAATTTAAATATTTTCTAAATTTAATACAGTAAAAAAAAAAGGAAAACCATCTAATATAATCATAATTGAAGATTTGGATTTTTTTTTTTTTTAAAGACTGGAGGAAAAATTTAAGAAAATGTGCTTGATTGTCATCAAAATGCTACTGTAAAAAGAAGCTTACTTTACTTAATGCATTTTTTTTTCTTTTGGCTTAAATTTGACCTGGACATATTTGGGACATTTGAGTTACAACAACAATCCCTTTACAAAAAGCATCTACTGAATCAACAAGTAACCAAACACCCAGCTTCACCAGTTAACTTAACTTAACTTAACTTAACTTAACTTAACTTAACTTAACTTAACTTAACACTGTGTTCTTTTTAAACAAACAGCCAGTGTGCACATCCTTGTACATTTTTGTAATGTGAAATGTGAAAAAAAAAAAAAAAAAATTAACAGCAATTTATTGATTGAAGCCAATTAACATTTTCATGGATTCATTTAGCAGATGCTTTTATCCAAAGACTGCTTTTGACTAGTCTTTGGAGACAAAAGCTCTCACCTTGCAGATAAAGCAGTAAAACGTCCTCCCTTGCTTTTCCTTTCCTCTTCTTGTTTTTGGAGCCAGTTGACGTCTGACATGGGTTTTATTGCTTTGCCATTCACAGACAAAAATCTGACGCTGTTTCAAAACCTAGTGCGCTGCCTACGTAAGTCGCTCTCGATGCAAATGCTGTTCTGAAAGGTAGGCAACTCTTAAAAGACCTCTTTTTAGGGAATTTGCATGTAAGGTAGCTTCAAATGCAGCGAAAATACAGTGCAACAAAGAAAAAAATGATGATTATAAATACATTTATAAATCATTCAATTTTATGCATTGATAAAACATTTATTTACTCCGTTTCTTTAAGTGTTATGCATACGAGGATACCCCAGCTTTCCTCTCACATCACCTCTGTTGAAATCAAATGCAGACCGAATTTTATTTTATTTTATTTTTTATATTTGACTATACAAAATTTGTGGAATGATAGAGTTATGAATGCTTGAAATGGTAGGCCTACTTTTTATTAAAACCTGTTTCTGTTTCTGTTTATATTTCTAGGTATCTTTTATTTACTTTGCGAGGTTGTAAAAGAAGGCATTTGTGCTCAAAGCAGGTACAAGAAATAACTGATCCTTGTTATTGTTTGGTGGACAGTGAGTAAAGTAATGGCACAAGCGTGAAAATTCAATGTGAGCAAGGTTTGAGAATCTGTGAAAAGTCACAGTAATATGGTGAAGCAGGTTTCGATGTGTTGGACGGACTGTTTGGCTCCAAACTATTTCTCTGTGACTTTTTGTTCTGCAGGATTAGGTCTATGAGGTAAAACTATGTGGTAAACACAAGCATCCTATACAACGAAGACAGCTGCATAATTCACTCTGAATGCCAAACTTAAGCAGGTTGTTGCTCACTCTGACAGGTAACACATTCTTCTGTGATAATGTTTTTTTGCATTAAATGATGGGTTGGAGGTATCCTTATTTTAATAAGTGTAGCTGACAGCATAAGATAACACAAAATGAATCTCTCTAAGCTGATTTATTGCTATCATTAGTTTTACGCTGTAGTTTCTTAGCAGTGGGGATGTTTTCGTGATCATCTCTTGATAATGTGCCAGTTTCAAGCTCAGTGTTTGGTAACTAATATGCCGTCACTTTTTCGTACAGTCTGTATCTTGCAGTCATTGCTTAATGTAGTTTATAAGGTGATATAATCCTGCAGAAGGGAGTGAGAAGATGGTCAGAAACATACAAGAATTTCTAGAGTTTTACATTTTCTGACGAAAGTTATTTGCTGTATGCTGTCTCAGAAAAAAGGCACAATAGTTGTGACTCGGATGGCACCTTTTTTAAAAAAAAAAAAAAAAAGGTACTAAAATGTAATATTTAGGTGCTACTTTGTATTTTAAGGTACTAATATGCACTCTTCAGGGTACAAAAGTGTACTTTTTTTTGATTGGTTGCTTACACTCTTAAAAATAGTTTTTATTATTATTTTTATTTATTTTTTGGCATCGATGGTTCCTTGAAGAACCTTTAACATCCATGGAATCTCTGCATTCCACAAAAGGTTTTTTATAGAGGACACTGCACTTACTTAAAATACTTAGTGTTAGACGTTTGTTTAGATCACTAACACTAACAGTGAGCAATAGTAATGTTTGCTTTAGTAAAAGCATATACAACTGTTGGCGCTCTAACACTCTTCTGCTATTAAATATGACTGTAACTGACCACATTATTCTACCGTTCTCTTCTCTTCACAGTAAACAGTGAGGCCCTGACTGGGATAAAGGGAGAACTGCATGAGCCGGGGCGCGAGGGGGGTTTTGGAGGACATCCAGTCTGTGCCTGCTGAAATGACGGCACTGGAGCTCTGAAAAACATCTCAGCCTGAGTGTCCACCTTATTCACATGTTATGATTCAGCTGAATGGGATTCAGAACCAGATGGCAGTAATTTAGCATGTGACATTTTGGAATGTGAAATACTTTTGCACGAAGGTTTTACACTGGCAGTGCGCTTTAGAGAATAATAATTTGCTGCAAAATACTCACCCTCAGGCCAGCCAGGATAAGTTTGTATCTTCATGGGAACAGGTTTGGAGAAATGCAGCATTGCATCACTTGCTCACCAATGAATGCTCTGCAGTGAATGGGTGCCATCAGAATGAGAGTCCAAACAGCTGATAAAAATATCACAATAATCCACACCACAAACAAATCAAGACGTCTAAACTTCAAACTGTTTCTTCCAGCTAAAATACATGTTCTTAATCCATAATAATGCTTCCTCCAGTGAAAAAGTGGTCTGGTCTGAATCAGGAGAGAAATCTGCACAGATCAAACACCGTTTACAAGCCAAAAACAGCTCAAAACAACACTGTAAAAAAAATACACTGCACATTTTCCAGTTTATGAAACCTTTTGAGTCTGAAATACTAAAAAAAAAAAATGCTTTTTTCTGTAAACTACGTAAAAACCTTTGTCAGACCAACAAAATTCCCCCAAATGTTTTTCCAACTAGTCAAACAGTTATTTGAACAAAAAATTTCATGTTGAAATATTAAAGCTTTGTGGGTTCCCAGCAAGCTTTGCAGCATAAATAAATGATGCAGTTACTGTTATAGGATTATTGTTTTGCTGTTTGCTGACTTAATTTAAACTTTGTTGTTGTTGTTTTGTCATTATTGTTATTTATTTGTTATTTCATTATTGATTCAAAGAGCTCATCTTTTTAACATTTGTTGGTTGTCACTGTTATTGAGGTTTGTGTCTAGTTTGGAGGTCTAGAGAATGTTCAGCCAGATTCATCCATTTCCTCGATATCTTAGTTTTGCAAATTGTCTACATATTAGACTAAGTTACACACACATTATACACACACATAAAAAAACATAAAATATAAAAACACTTTACAAAACACTCCTTTTTTATCCAATAAAGCAAAAAAAAAAAAAAAAAAAAAATGTAGTACCTCAAGGACAGTCATTGTTGTTTCAGCTGCTGTGATGAGAATTTTTCTCTTAGCAAAAAAAGATAATCAGCATTGCATGAACAAACTAATTTACATCGGCTTAAAGTATCTTTACAGAGAAGAACTGAAATACTATTGCTGAGAGAAATCAAAAGACTTACTGCATCAAGCTGCGTTTTTCGTTTTTTTTTTTTTTTTTACATTTTTTCAACTATTTATACAACAGGAGATGGACTTTTTCACTGAAGGAAGTGTTATTATGGATTATGGACTCGTATTTTGAAGTGAAAAGTGACAGTTTGAAGTTAAAATGTATTAATGGTGGATTTTTTTCTTTCAAACATGCAGCTTTTGCCTTCTTAAGACATTAACTGATGAACTGGAGTGGTGTGTATTACTTGTGGATTATTGTGATGTTTTTATCAGCTGTTTGGACTCTCATTCTGACGGCACCCATTCACTGCAAAGCATCCATTGATGAGACACTGATGCAATGCTACATTTCTCCAAACCTGATGAAGAAACAAACTCATCTTGGATGGCCTGAGGGTAAATTTTAATTTTTGGGTGAGCTGTTCCTTTAAGCATATTAAAGAAATAGTTTCTGATACTCAAACAAGGCCTATATGACTTAGGAACACTTGAAATATAGAGTATATATTAAATAGAAGTCACATACACTACTGTTATGGTAATGTCATTGTATTTTTGGAGTTTTACAGATGCGGTCACTACTGTCCTTGTATGGAAAAGAACTGAACAAAGTCTTTTTGTGATCTATGGAAGAAAGCAGCAAGTCATGCGGGTTTGGAGCAAGATGGCGGTGAGTTAATGAGTGAACTATTCCTTTAAAACCTCAAGTGTTTGGGTAGAGCTCCCCTACTGTGCTGATCGGATCATAAATTAGGAAATCAGAATCTTAGTAGATGTAATTAATTTGGAATAAAGGTCAGGAAGTATGGCTATAATACTGTAAGCTTGACTCAAAATGCAAACCATAAATGACTGGATTCCCACAAGAGAATCAACAGAACGCTCCAGAACAAAACAGAAAGAAAAAAGTTCCCTCAAGATCAATCACAAGTCTACACTACCAGTCAAAGCTGTGGAATAATTACGATTTTACAATGTTTTTGAAAGAATGCTCACCGAGGCTACATTTATTGGATGGAAAATACATTAAAGACAGTATTATTGAAATATTATAACAACTTAAAATAACTATTTTCTATTTTAATATATTTTAAAGTGTAATTTATTCCTTTGATGCAAAGCTGAATTTACTCCAGTCTTCCGTATCACTCGACCCTTCAGAAATCATTCAGAAACATGTACATGGTACCCAGAGCGATGTACACCACAATAATAGATATTGCACGGTGAGGAAATCCAATCCGGAAGTCATCCAGACCGTTGTGTTCATTCACAACTACTGTAAATCAAACACACATGACTGGCATTTTTCCATTTCAACCTCATCTGAGCCTCTTAATCAGATTCAGTTCACTCAGATATTACTGTCATGATTTACTCACTTCATGTTATTTCCCTTCTTCCTTGGAATTCAGAAAGAGTCTTTTTTTGTCCTGTTTGACTGTGATGCTATAATAACGTCGGAGTGAACAGCAGTGGATGAGTGTGTGTAAGTGAAGCTGGTCTGCAGTGAGTAACTGTCTGTCTTGCAGCAGCGCTGGTTTCTGCAGTCGTACAGCTGCACAGTGAGTAACACACACTCACCGCTGACGGCCTTCTTGTGACAAAACCACATGAGAGCTGGAATCGCTCTAAATCACTATGAACATTGATTAGTTTTAATAGTCTGTTGAAGAGAGTCTGTGTGCAGGGTGTAACTCATTGTGCTACATCATTTCTACAACATTCTTTGCTCAGTGAACTTCCCTTCTAAGGATGTTAATGTAAAAGTTAATCTAAAATAAAAGATAAAAAAAATGATTGCTGCGATTAGTTAACAACTTAAAATTCAACATTAGAATAAGAAATAATGTTTAAAGAACATTACCAAAAAATTTAGTTTAGTTAACTTTGTTTTACAGTGTATGATAATATTTATTCATATTTTAGTTCGTTTTTATTTTTTTTAGTTTTCATTTAAATGTTTAGTTATTTTATGTTTGTCGTTTTTATTAGTTTTCTTTTTTTAAAATATTTTTTTAGATATCTTAAAAAAAAAAATTGGTTTTAATAATTTTAGTTAGTTACCAAGACAGCATTTTCATTTTAATGTTTAGGATTTTCATCCTATATTTATATTTTATTTTATTCAAGCTTTATTTTATTATTTTTACCTAAAATAAAATTTTTATAACATTTATAAAAACTATTTTTTATAGCTAGTTAATTATCAATTGATTATAATTTAATGATATAACAAGTTCTTTAAATAGATTTCGTTCCAACAATAACAACACTGATCAAAGGTCATATACTGTTATATTAAACATTGCTTTAAATTTCAATGTTTTCATTTTTTTTGAATGCATTTCAACTGTTAATATATTCTTGTAGATGGCATTAAACATATTTATATTTGCAAATCCATACTTCTAAGAAATGTTTATCTGCAGAATGTTTTTGGCTTCTCAAACAGAAAACAAAATATAAAATCCATCATTTTCGAAGATGAAAATAGAGTAATTTGTATAAATTATAGGTCAAGTTCCCATAACTCGTTCCAAGTCATTTTTCTGGAATATGAATTTCCCGTTTCACAGCACTGACTTTTCTGCAGCTTGACATAATTTAAAATGACTGAAGGTCAAAACAGGAAAACAGTCTTGGGAAGAATGAAGATCACAAATTTCTGCCTGTAGCTCACTGAATAGTGAGAACATCCAGTTTTATTCTGGAAGCAGATGTTACTTTTCCAGGATCAGGGCAGCTCAAAAGGAAACTTCGCACAAGACCAAAAAAACAAACAAAAAAAAAAACAGTGATTTTAGCATACAAGCAATGCAAATCTGATTCGGTCTTCCAGTTTGTTTGTGTTTTTGATTGATTTGATGTTTATATGTGCAAACTATTGTATGGGCAAAAGATAAATAAATAAATATATATCTTCCTTTTTGTTTGTCTCCAGAAGGAAAAGAAACTCAGTTTGAGTAAATTATGACAGAAATCAATCTTGCCAAGAGCCAGATGTGTAAAAATGGAGACTGTGATTGTAAATTTTTAAGTATATATACATATATAAAAAGCAGAATTTTGGAGGGTTTGCAGACTGATGGGTCGTGAATGTGCTCTGATATGGTGCACAATAGTGTTTTGTTCAAATCAAGCTCTGATCCCATCTGCTTGTATTCTTCCTGTCACCACTTTACTTTTCAATAAGGATCCCGAATAAAACACAAAATATAGTTTCCTGTTGAAATAAAATATAAATATATATATATCTTGGACCCTGCTTAAAGGAAGTTCACCCAAATATAAAAATTGAGAAATGTAGCATTGCATCAGTGTCTCAGCAATGGATGCTCTGAAGTGAATGGGTGCCGTCAGAATGAGAGTCCAAACAGCTGATAAAGACATCACAATAATTCACAAGTTAAAAACATATTAGTGATGGATTTGTTTCAGCTTTTGTCTTCTCCAGATGTTAACTGATGGACTGGAGTGCTGTGGATTATTGTGATGTTTTTATCAGCTGTTTGGACTCTCATTCTTACGGCACCCATTCACCGCAGAGTGATGCAATGCTATATCTCCAAATCTGATGAAGAAACAAACTCATCTACATCTTGGATGCCCTGAGGGTTATTGAATTTTCAGCACATTTTCATTTTTAGGTGAACTATTGGTCTGTTTACTTTGATGCTTTTGGTACACACTTCCATTTACAGAAACTTAAAATAATGACACATTTATAAGTATGTGCGTTCTCTGGTAATCAAACCAGTGACCTTGACTGTTGCTGAGCTACAGGAACAGCTCAACACAAGCCAAACACAATGCTTTTCCCTATAGACATGTTCGCTGTACTGGACATGTACAGTACAATATACGTTCTCAAGCAGGATTTTCCTGTTTCTTGTTTGGCGCTCTTGTTGCCATTGGAAAGTTGAGGCACTAAATCTGAAACATATTTTTAGTCACCTGGTCTCGACCTTACAAGCATGTCCGTAACTTTTAAAGCTCTTGAAAAGTGACAATAGTTCTCCTTGCTCTTAAGTTGTTGTACTTGGGGTTAGGAAATGACTCTTATACCCTACGGAAGTTCACTTTTTCTGATCTAATGATGATTTAAGAGCTATATAGTTTTGATGGTTTTAAATAACTGTACAGCATCTGCATGCTCAGTTTGGCCAAGCCATTGTTTTTAATGATGACTCTTCTGAGAAACGGTATTGAAAATCTTTTCGTATTAGACATCATATCTCAACGGTGCTGTAAAAATCATGGATGTATTCATGGAAGCTGGTGACAGGGTGCTGATGTGTGCTAAATACAAAAAAAGCACTGATGCTCTGGGATTTGTTTTGTATTCACATTTAATAAGGGACTTTGCACTTCTCAGTGATTTATATTTTGGTCTTTACTTTGCCTACATTTCTTTTTGGTAGAACAGAAACACCAAATCATTTACTGAAATTCACTATTGAAAGTATGTCATTTGCAACCCATTTTACAGAGTTATTACATTAAAACATGTACTGTACTATATATATATATATATATATATATATATATATATATATCTTGTTTAATCCAAAATCACTTCATCTGCAAATTATTCTGTTAGATGGCATTTACTGCATGCTTTGAGTATTTCACTTCATCTGCAAATTAATCTGGAAAGTAGAATGCAATAAAAAAAAATGCTGAACATGAAAAACAGATGGAGATGTTTTTATGTTTGTTTTTTGATTCTTTATAACGCTGTAATCTGAACATTTAAGAAACTAATTCGTCCAATAAAATGAAAGTAACCCTTCAAGACTTTATCACTGTTACAAAATGAAAAAGTAGCTTATAAAACTTAAGTACTTTAGTGCAGTTCCAGCGATTTGGAGATGCAAAAACCTGTAAAGACTTTAATATTTACTAATTGGAGATGCACAAGTTAGTGCACAGAGTAGCGAAATGTTTAACATATAGTTGAAATTTTACAAATAACATAATAGTGCTGAAGATAATATCAATAGCATAAAATAAAATTTAATAAAATGTGTATTAATATCAGCAATTTAGGAGTCAATTAACTGTTCAACTAAAATTAGTGATGTCATTTAGAAACCATTTTCATCATAAAATTACGTTCCACCCTATACACTTTTTTTTGTAGTTGAATAAGAATTCCAAATCAGATCTAGTTTAAACTGAGAGCAGATTGTTAAAACATGCTCAAATGCATTTCTAAAGCTCGTGCTTGCATGTTAAGGATGGTTGTAATCAGCAGGAATGCTTGGACTAAATGAGTTTTTTGGCGTGCATTCTCTGTTTTTTTTTCATTTACTTAATGAAAGCTGCTTCCTCGATCCATTTCAGCTTTCACACGCAAGTTATTTTTCAGAGATTTAAACTTGACTTTGAATTCCATTAAAGGTTTATGATTTAGGCAATATTAAATTATTAGCTTAGGCCCGTTCACACCAACACATTTTGTAAATTCTATGTGTCTTGCTTCTGTTGTCATTGGCTTCCAGCTATTTTTAGCTGTACAAAACAGCTCATTTTGCTGCTTTATATTGCAAATTGGTGTGTCTTACCATATCATTTTAATGTATGACCTTAATTATGACAACACTGGTTTGTAGTGCTAACCGTTTTAATGTTTACTGCATGTTATTCTTCTTGTTATTTCATACAGCGGCTAATGAACCGGAAGTACTGGAGAAGGCTGTATCAACACTAATAATATGTGTTCAGTTGTTGAAATGTGCCGTTAAGTTTGTAACTGAACTTGATGCCTAAAAAAAAAACTATTGGAGAAAGCGTAACGGCTAACTTGGATCATGTGTGCCTTAATAACCAATCACATTACAGCCTTGACGTCATTGAATTTCAGTCAGAGTTGTGTGACGTGTATAAGCATACCATAGCAAAGTCCCTTTATGACATATTCTATAGTCATTGGAACGAATGAGAAGTGCCACAAACTGAATCCCACTTGCTGCAAAAAGTCAGTCACTTCTTTCATAAAACGGCAATTTTTTTTTGTCTACTCGAAAAATAGAGCCACAGCTATAATATCGACACAGAGGAACGATAACGATAAAGCACACTGCTATTCTTTTAACGATTTTTAAATTTGAAATCAATATCTTTACCGATATCATTACCGTCCTTGATAGGAATGGGACTTTACAAAACGTATTTTCCTGCCGATGAACGATAAAAACATTGACAGCCAATCAGAGTTCACCAGCCGTTAAACGGCGGACAACAAAATGTAGTGTGTGTTTATAATATATAGAATATATTGGGGAAGTCGTGGCCTAGTGGTTAGAGAGTTTAACTCCTAACCCTAAGGTTGTGGGTTCGAGTCTCTGGCCGGCAATACCACGACTGAGGTTCCCTTGAGCAAGGCACCGAACCCCCCAACCACACTTGGGGCACCGCAGCATAAATGATGCCCACTGCTCCGGGTGTGTGTTCATGGTGTGTGTGTGTGTGTGTTTACTGCTGTGTGTGTGCACTTTGGATGGGTTAAATGCAGAGTACCAATTCTGAGTATGGGTCACCATACTTGGCTGTATGTCACGTCACTTAGAACTTTTTCTGTGGACGCTAATATACAGTAGTTATTGTTATAGTTACGGTTTTTGGTGTGAAGGGGCTGGTTATACAATTCTGTCTGGTGACGCAGTAATGGAACAGAACTCACACACTTCACCAATAAATCAGAGAAACTCAAACACAACGTCATGACACTCATAATCACTCATCTGCATTTGTGTAACAGGACCATCTGCTCTGAGACAGGAAGGCTTTTCCAAAGATAATATGAACAGTTTATTGAGGAAACCATCTGTTAGTCTTTATCTAACATTGACGATGGATTGTCCAGGATTTATGTGGATTTGTTGTCCTTTTTTCTGTAGCTCAACTGGAAAAATCACGATTCAGTTTATGAAATGTATAGGCTTCTTTTGGTCTCACTATGGCTGCATCAATTTGGTCAAAAATACAGTAAAAACTGTAATATTGTGAAATATTATAATTCAAATTGTTTTCTGTGAATATATTGTAAAATGTAATTTATTCTTGTGATCAGCTGAATTTTCAGCATCATTACTCCAGTCTCCAGTGTCACATGATGCTTAAGAAATCATTCTACACTCTCAGAAATAAAGGATACAAAAGCTGTCACTGGGGTGGTACCTTTACAAAAGGTAGTTTTTTTCTGAGAGTGTAATATGCTTATTTGCTGCTCAAGAAACTTCTCTTGTTATCAGTGTTGACAAACAGTTGTGCTGCGAAAGTTTTTGTGGAATTGTTATTTTTCAGGATTTTTGTTTTGTTTTTACTTTTTTATGAATAGAAAGCTCATATAAATTCCTTTAAACAGCTGATTACGTTAAAGAAGAAAGTTTATGATACACACATATTTCTCTTGGAAATGAGTAAAGTTAGAATCTGATGGGCCTCCGAAGCCCCGGGTCGATCGGAATGTGCAGTGTGATTCATGGCTCATGGTTCTCCCATGACAGATTATATTCACGCTCCAAAAAAGTAAAAAAATAAATAAATAAATAGTTTCAAGAAATGTGGGACTGGTTATGTGCCAAATGTTAACATTTAAGGTTAAAAATGACAATTACACTGCATGAAAGAGTTTAATGGTGCAGTCAATAACTTTAATATGTTTGTAATGTATTACAGAAAGTCATCCAGAAGGCTGGCCACACACTGACATGTACTGTGTGGTATGAAGTCCATACCCGAGTCATTTCCACCCATCGGTTTCAATCCGTCAAAGACCACCGGACAGTCCCACCCGACCCAGACCAGAGACAGAAGAGCAGCAGCCGCAGCGCTTTACACTCAAGCCAAGTTCTGTTCTCGCTTCAAGTGTTCAGATATAAACACAGCATGTTTTTATGGGCTGAGAGAGTCAAGGAGATGCCAGACAGACTGGTATTCTTCCGACAACTGATTCATTTGAACATAAAATAACAGAAAATGTTTTTGTTTTTGTTTTTGCACATGCTATTCTTAAGAATAAATGTTGTGCTTTATCTTAATTGCACAGTCTTGTTATCTCTCACAGATCAAACTTTCTTGAATTAGAAAAAATAAAAATAAAAATCGTGTGAACACAAGAAAATTGGAACCACTTTACAATCCATTTATAGTCATTAGCTAACAACATTAGTTACCATTAACTAAGATGAATGAATGCTGTAGAAGTGTTGTTCATTGCTAGTTTAAGATGATTTTTAATGTTTACTAATACATTTTTAAAACCAAATTGTATCTGTTAACATCAGTTAATGCATTGTTAAGTAATATAAATAAACAACTAATATTGACTAAGATGAATAAATACTAGAATTATACTGCTCGTTAGATTAATGCAAAAAATATTAAATTTAGATATGCATATAAATTCTATACATAGAAAAATTATATTAATCAAACATATCATGGTAACACACTTAAAAAAACATACTTATTCATCAATTCTAGATTGAAAACCCGGAGCATACTTGTGACCTAACTCTTTATCACATTGATTTAGATAGACACATACAATATAATAAACAATTCTAAACAACTCTATAACACAACTCTTTAGACCCAACTATTTATCACATTGATTTAGATAGGATACAAAAAAAATAGAAAAAACAAAGAAAAAAAAATAAAATACATTGTCTATTCAACAACATTAACAACATTGACTGCTAAAAAACATTACAAAAAAAAAACTTTAAATAAATCATTTTAAAATAACTCAAATCTAAATCAAACACTTACTAAAAAAGATTTTTAAAAAAATGCATTTGTTTGCCTGCATGTAATGTGAAAATAAACAAACACCAAAAAACAAATATAATGTAAAAATACATGTAATGTGAAAATTAACCAAGATCAGAGAACCACGAACATGCAAATATAGGGTGAAAGAGGTTGTAAAGAAATAGGAATTAATGATATTGCAATTAATATCGCATTTTAAAGATATTGCAAACTTATGTTAACAAATGAGACCTAAGTGTAGCTATAAATGTTTTCATAAATGTCAGGTTTGGACAAGGTTATAATGTGTTGTATTTATATACAACATAATATTTCAGAATACTGTAGACCTAATATATTTTATAGCTAAATAGGCCTAATATTAAATAGATATTTTTTCAGAATATAGGCATATAAATTTTTATCATGTTTTAAATATTACAGAATCACAAATATGGCCTACTGTTTGCCAAAACAATGATTTGAGGTTTTCGTGTTTGCTTAGCATATCTGCTTTAATTTTGTTCCATAATCGTTTTATGATTTAATTGCTGAAAATACTTCTTGTTATTGACTTTGGCATTTTATAGCTACTTTAAAATAGGCCTAGTCAGTGTAGTAGCTTAAAACGTGTGACAACTAGCCCCGGTCTCCACTGTAATGGAAACTAATTTCAGATCCTTCTTTGTTTTGATGTCAAATGATGTAATGAAATAATTTCACTAGTGCACCACTAATGAGTGTAAGTTGATTTCGTAAAATGGGGCGACATCATGTTATTATTTTTTGAGTTCTTTGAGTCATGTTATTACTTTTGTAGTAACATGGCAACCAAGTGTGATTCTCCACCCAAACACAGCATTGCAAACTCTGACGCTCTCGGATGTTAGTCGCTGCTGTCGTTATTGTGTCTTTAAGCATGTCATGGCGATATGTAATCGGCCTGTTACGTAATCAAACGGACAGTGGTCATCCACTGTCACTCGTGCTTCATCACGTTATGTCCCAACCCTGGGGAACACACGCTGATTTAACCGTGTTTCCTTTTGTTTTCACATCCCACAGTTCTCCTCGCTGATGCATACCGATGTTTCTGAGCTGTGATTGAGAACAGATGTTTCTCGTGGCAAAACACAGATTAATGTGCTCCAAGACAACCCCCACTGCTATTGCAAAACCTGAATATGCTTAAACATTAATAAATGCACACGTCCAGTCACACACTGCATGAGCCGAATATCTAATTTTATGTCCTCAAAGCATGCATCAAAGGTTGCATTAATTTTCTTTCCATTATTGCTTCTGTTTTTGTTGATTAGTAACAATAAACTCTGAGCACATCACTCTGAAACCATGAGATAAATGCCAGTGTTGTCTATAAATGCTCTTGGCATCTCAAAACAGGACTCAATTGCAATAAATTATTTGAATGACTAATATCTGGCACTTTTTGGTGCTGGCGTCTCTTATACTTTTCCCTTATTTTTTGTGCATTTAAATGAGAACCTGGAAAAAGTTAGTAGAGTATGTTCAAAAACGCTGGCCGTAAAACATTTAAAAGCTCTAAACGAGCAATATTGGATGTCAAAACTAAAGAAAAATGTAATTGCAATAAGGAAAGTTAATTCTTTATAGTATACTGTGTAGTGATGTTTTTAATCAAGTCCACCCACAGAACTGTGAACAATACTCTCCTGTCTGACATGCTGTGAAAATGTCCGGCCAAAAGTTTGTTTGCATGAATTTTTAGAGGTGCTTCTTATATAATCTTGCATGCTTTCATAAAATGCTGACAGCGGCAATGTGATGAAATGTTAAAGGAATTGTTCACTTTAAAAAATTTACTTTTTGTTTTTATCTGGTGTCAGAAAACCATAAAAGACATTATTAGTTTTGGAGATGTCAGGACCATTGTGTCTCATTCCTGTAAACAGAATGTTAATCATTACGAAAATATGGAACTAACTGAATAGACTAGACAGTCAGAATGAGAAAAACATAAAAAAGGTGAGCACTAAGATAAGATAGCGCTCATTTTGAGAAAAATAAATCATTTAGATGAAGACTTGCACCAAGCCGCATTTTCAAAATTATTTAATTCACACAAACATGCCGTGGGAAGACTGTGGTAGTAAAAAAGGATCTTTGGCAGAACATGCATTTGGAATTTAGGTCTCATAAACAATTCAACCACCATAAATACATCTTTTTAAAATTACAGTGGCTCAGTGTGGATTCCAGCACTCATCAGTGATCAAACAAATATCAAGGATTCAATAAAATCCACAGGAATGCACAATGTTTGCACCACTTACCCAATCGGACATTTCTAGTTTTAGCAGAAAGATGCATAATATTCAATCACAAATAGTACAACATCATGTCATGTGGCTTTATTGCACAACATGCTTTTTTGAACTGATTAGTTCTGCATCGTTTCCTCAGAAAGCAAGCAAGCAGAAAATGAGTACAGAATGAACAAAATTTCCTCTTTTGTACAACTCTGAAAGGTTTCAATGTCATTCTAACCTTTTGCAAACTATTTAAAAGAAGAACTACTGAAGACATCTAAAGATTGCATCTCACAAAGTTCCCTTAAAACTAATAAAATCACAGCTGAAAGAAGAATTTGCTTTCGCTGTCGGAAAAAACAAGTGTGTGTGCCTGTCTCAGACGGCTCCATTATCATCACATATCCAGAGACTGTTGTTGAACTGTGCTTAACCCTCACAACCATATTAAACTGAGGCCTGTTACAGCTTAAAGCATGGCCTTTGTTTTAAGGCCATGCAAATCCTGGGAAGCCTCTCTTAAGTTAAACGGATAATGAGTGTTTTTAAGAACCGCAGTTCCACCCGAAAATTTAAAAACCTCAGTAAGACCTTAGTTTATGGGCGAAACCAGTTCACATAAATTATCCTATTAGGTATGCTGAACTTTGAGTGTATCTTTGCATATATCAAGTTCCTTGCGCAATGCATCTGAATAGATTTTTCTCATCCAAACAAACTGTTAATAGTCAAGCACATGCATGCAGTAAACATGAATTAATGGTGAAGTGTGTGATTCCTGCATTAATAGTGGCACCAAACAGATCTGGCAAAAGAAACTAAAATAAACGTTTGCATTTTGGATTAAAGCCGTATATTGATTTGAAGTTATGAAGGTTTTTTTTTTTTTTTTTTTTTTTTTTTTTTTACTGTGGACCTTGTGTAGTTTGAGTGCTTTGCCAATAGGGGGAGTCTGACAGAATATTAAATAGACGTCTATTTGATTTTAATCAAACATTTTGCTTAGCAGCTGCGAAATTAATCTCTTAGTAAAATATACAGACTTGATCCATCATTCAGCTGCATCCAGTATTTAATTGTTATCACTATGACTCTTATTTTTCTGATTGGTGTTAATCAGACCTGTTGGCTTTCTTCTAGGTGACAACATGATTAAATCTCACCCATTTATTGTCATTTAAGTCGAGTAAAGCTACTGGGTTACAAGAAGTTCTGGTTTTTATGTAAGATAAATGACGTAAGCAGTGGGTTTAACATATAATATGATGCTCTTCTTTTGCCATCTACAGGTCATCTGAATAATCAACAAAAGAGCTGCAAAGCTGGTTTCACACGAGTCTTTCGTAAATGCTGAACAAAACAGGTTTTTCCTTTTTTTGGTATCTCCGTTTTTATCTCTTTTGTCATGTAAAGGCTGCTGAACATCCCACTGAGTCCTACAGACACACACATATCACATGTATTTGTCCAGTAGGCCTAATTTACCTCTAATTTATCCAGACATTAATGTTCGAAAGGCTTTTCTGAATGTTCCTTTCTGTTTTGAAAATGAATCTCAAACCAGATTTAATATAAAATTCATACAAGAAGGGGAAACTTGAATGGCTTAAGAAGCGGAATATTATGATACTGAAGTGACATTTTATATTTATATCTATATATTTCCATTTATTAAACTATATTAAACTGTCTTGAACTGTAAACTTAAACTTTTCTCTACACTTTTTCATGAATTTTGTATATTGTGCATATGCACACTTATGGCACATATAGTTATCATTTCAATTATATATTCAATATTCTGTGTACTGTTTAATATCCTTATACATTTTTATACAAATCAAAATATAATGTAATATTTAAAATATATGAATACAAGTAAAACAATAATTATTTATGTGAATTAATTATATGATTATTAATTTATATGTGTGTGTGAACAATTAATGTTAAATAATTTTTTTATGTTAAATTTGTTTTACTCACATACATTTTTTTTCATTTGATAATTAATGTTTTACTCACACACATGTTCAATTATATATTAATTGAATACATATATGTATATATATATGTGTGTGTGTGTGTGTGTGTATGTGTGTGTGCGTGTGTGTGTATATATATGTGTGTGTGTGTGTGTGTGTATATATATGTGTGTGTGTGTGTGTGTGTGTGTGTGTGTGTATGTAGCCTATATTAACATAGCATAATTCATAAATAAATAAACACGTTGTGTGCGTAATATAAATAAAACAATAATATAATATAAAACATCGAATTCTACAACACTTAGCATTGAATTATATTATTATTTTTTAACAAAATGATAGTATGACAAATAAAATGGTAATTTATTTATGAGTGCATAATATTTTAACAGATATTACTGACATATTTAAAAAATAATAACTTCAATCATATCTCAAGTATGTCGGAAGTGTAGTTGTGTGTTGCTGGAGTGAGGAGGAGCGATCTGCTGTCGACTGTAAGTACACGTCAGCAATAGACACCTCCTCGTTCTCGTTGCACTTTCTCTTCCTGCTTCCAACTTTGTTGCACATGACACTTTATCAGGGTGAGTAGCTTCCGCTCTACAAACGAACAGACTTGCGACAAAATATCATTATCATCATCTCACGCGCTACATTACGCGTCGCGTGTTTATTCCGCGCTTTCAGCGGATAGATATAACTCCTGAACTTCTTTTGACAGAACGTCGTCCGTGTTTCACCTGAACGCTCGCTGTGAGAATGCCCGGATTGTGTGCACAACAGACGCATAACAGCAGCATATGATCCACAGCTTCTGATTTCCATGTTGCTTTGACTGTGAAAATGAGACTCCGGTTGTTGAAGAAGAACTTTATTGCGTTCCTCGTCATTTTAATTGTGTTTATAACGTTGTTTTACACCATACGACGGACTAAAGATGAAACAAACGTGGAGGTGACAGAGAAAGAGGTCTCACAGACTGCTATAATGGTTAAATTTGACTACGGGACCATTGAGAACATGAGGAAGTCTGTCTATGACAGCAACTACCGGCAGTTCATTCAGAACGGAGACAAGTTTCCATTGGATCCTGAAGTAGTTGTCGTCGTGCAAGTCCACAATCGTCCAGCGTACCTCAAAATGCTCATACAGTCCTTAGAAAAAGTCACTGGGATACAAAACACGCTCGTGATATTCAGCCACGATCATTTCTCCAAGGAAATTTCAGATATAGTCAAAGGAATCGGCTTCTGCAGGGTCCTCCAGATTTATTTCCCCTACAGCATCCAGCTGTATCCCAACGAATTCCCAGGACAGGGTCCTCAAGATTGTCCGAGAGACATATCGAAGGAGGACGCCGTTAAAAAGGGCTGTTTGAACGCGGAGCACCCGGATTCTTACGGACACTACAGGGAAGCGTCCATCACCCAAACCAAACACCACTGGTGGTGGAAGCTGCATTTCGTGTTCGAGCGAGTGCGGGTTCTTCGGGGATACAACAGACTTGTCGTCTTCATCGAGGAAGACAACTACCTTCTCCCAGATTTCCACGAATACTTCAAATCCATGGCCGAGCTCAGGAAAGCCAAATGCGGGGATTGCGACATCCTCGCTGTAGGCAACCATGACGGTTTATCAGGCTTCCACGAGCTTTCCAGCCAAACTGAGACGGCGGGATGGCTGTCCACCAAGCATAACATAGGAATGGGCATCTCCAGAGAGCTCTACTACAAACTGATGGGATGCAATCATGCATTCTGCACCTATGATGATTATAACTGGGACTGGACCCTCCAGAACTTGTCTGGTACGTGCATCTCCAAACCTCTCAAGGTTCTGGTGGCTCGTGGAAGCCGGGTTCTTCACACCGGAGACTGCGGCCTGCATCAGAAGGAGGATTGCCGGCCGGAAAAGGCTCAGGAGAGGGTGGATGCGGCGCTTAAAGAGGCACAATCGGCGCTTTTCCCACCGGTTTTGACCTTGACCGACCACGGGCCGGTGGAGCATCAGCCTCACATGAAGAACGGAGGATGGGGGGACGTTCGCGACCACACGCTGTGCATCAACTACGCAGCTCGACTCTGAGCTGGACGCTTTCTCTTATTCAGAACATCAGGGTTAAATGATGCAGGTTTTGCTTTCACCAAAAACAGGAAAATGTGAGCTATAATGGTGTGTATATTCTGCAAAATGCAGATGAATCTCACGAAAACAGGTCGAATTTTCACAACACAATCAAAAAACAGAATATTCTCGTTACAGTAGAATGTTTCTGAATTTTTCCCCTAGTGTTTTTTTATAATTACAACACTGAAAAATAATATTATAGATTATATATATATAGAATTTATATATTATAAATATAAAATATTCTTGTGTTGCGAGAAAATACTTTTTCTGTTTTCTTGAAAATTTACAAATTCCTGTTTGATTTTGTGCCATTTCTTAGAAATGATCTGTGATATTTACTGGAAATTTCAGAGGGAAAATTGTTTCAGCGTATGCTTTACAGTTTTCACGCAGGACATTGCTTGTAAATTTCACAAATAATAACAAAGAATCAAAAACGAAAAAAAAAATTAATTCAGAGGAAAATCTCCAGTAATCTTACAACATTAAATAACATTTTTTGCAATGCATTTTATAGTAAAAATGGACTATAATATATATATTTTAAAAGAGCGTGTACTAAAGCCAGTACACTGTTAAAAATTAGTTGAAATAAAACAAATATTATTGGTGTACATTTTACAAGAAAATCCTATTTTAGTCTTTCTACTTCAAAATTTCATGTTTAATTCACTGTGATTTTGTGGTGACCTGAATATGTTTCCTGAGACCATGTCTTTAGCAGATTTACATAATTTGAATATTACTGACATTGAACATAGGGAAATTGTTCAAGGTGCGAAACTTGCATTCTAACATTGCATTTTAACAATTTCTAAAGAATTATCACAAATCATAAACCTTCCGGCAAGCAAGGTGTGAGTGGGTGTTTGTTGTAAATAACAATAGTTTGAGTGTAACATTCCTTCTGTCTTCCCTTACTGACGTTTCTCAAAAAATGGAAGATCTTTTGGGTTGTTTTATGTTTTAGTTTTTTTTAACATTGGGACATGTTTCGGTGGTGTGTTCAGATGTGTGAATTTGTGTTTAATGTGCTTTGTTAACATTCTTTCATTTGCATTTGGCTATTTGCATTTGTGCTTTCCATCCTTTCAAATCCGGGTTTCTTCACATCCTTTTGTTTTGTTTTTTTTGACATGTAGCTACGTTGTTGCCTAACATTGTGTATAATATCTTGCGTAAATGTACATGGAAGACAGGAATAGCTGCACAGTATTTTGCATGCAACTTAGTCTTTGATTTTCATTAGTTAAACAGGTTTGGCTCCAGATGTTTATCCATAATCACTGTGAAGTGCATGCAAGAGTCTATTTATTTCCCCACTGAGGGGTTCCTGGGATGGAAGAATTCTATACATTGTGAAATGTTATCTTTACAGCCTTGACATGAATCCAAAGAAACTCACCTTTGTGCTCGGTTTGGAGAATCTGGGAGATACAAAGGTGAACCTCATGTTTTTTTTCCAGATGACCTTCTCTGCGTGTTTCCTCTCGGTTTCCTTTCTGTGATTTCCGTTACACCTAAAGGGAGGAAAAGCTGACATGCTCAAAAGAGTTGCCAAATGTTTTTGTGGAAATCTGTAATGCATTCTTTTATTGTGTTCTGTGTGAACACTGTGTGTGTAAGCGTGCATGAGAGAGATTGCTTGCTCTAGAGATGGTTTTCTTCTGTACGGGTAAATGTCAGAAACTGATGCGTTTGTTTTCCAAAAACAAATCATAATGCTAGCTCTAAAAGCCATATTCATATTTGTTCGTTAAGCTTTCAGCCAAAGATGCGTTGATCATGTCGGCACGTTCAGGAGTGTATATACTGAATCACATCTGTGTAATTCTGTTTTCTCTGTTTTCATGGATTTATGAATAAGGGGTACTGCTCTTGCTGATTTTCTGTTGTTTTTAAATGTTTGTCTTTTTAAAACTGAGTTTGTATATAATATATTTTGCGTGAATAATTTCATATTCTGTGTTTGTGTCTCTTTAATAAGGTATAAATTAGCATAATTATGTGCCTGACCTGTGTTTAGATACTGGCAGTGCAGGAAAAATAATTTATATGAATTTTATCAATATTTGATCAGACTTGTCAGAAGATGATGTTTTGTGGAAGGAGTTTGTGAATGGTCTTTCTATTCTTTAAAGTGAACCAAATCCATTATTTTTCATTTGAAATGAAACATTTATAGTTTACTTCATAATAAGCAGGCTCTGTTTTCTCTGCCTGCTGCTGTTTGTGTAACTGTTAGCTCTGTTCAGATAAGATGACCTTCATTTGTTTACTTTCAGAGAGGTTTAAAGAGCCACATTTAAGCCTACTTTGAAAGATTGAAAGATTTTTACTTTATATCTTCAAAATCATAAGCGTAAGGAAATAATGATAGGATATAAGGGCCAAAAGTAATATTTGAGATGTTATTAATATTAACAAAAAATAATAAAATGTTTTTGTGATTATCGTGTATCGCGGTCACTAGGGGTCGCTAAATATACTAAACCACTCATGACAGAAAAAAAATAACATAAAAATAAATATATATATATATATATATATATATATATATATATATATATAGATATTTGCTGTTATTTATTGTTATTATTACTGTCAAAAATGCTGCTGAAACAGCGCGCATGTGTTATCACGTGACACATGTTACTTTTCTCAGCGTTGATCGGGATGACACAATCACAGGCATTTGTGCTTAATTCGATGAGGGTTTTAAAAATAATTTTCTTGAAATCGCTGCCCTCGTTTACACTTTCAAGGCAGGTGCTAACCTGTACAACTTTAAAACATACTATTTTTAGTTTACAAACGTTTTCATTGAAGACCAAAAACGTATTTTCATTTAAATGCCGCTCAACGAAGAATTCGCTTCTGTGAGCCTCCGACTGCCCTCTGGCGGAGAACAACCAACTGTCAGAGTCTTCAACAGTGCGCTCAGCCAATTATCTTCAAGCCCTAAACCCCCGCAGCCAATCAGAGACTCCGCTGGGCGTCACGTGACGCGCGCAGGAGCGTAGAGTGGAAGCGCTATGTTCTTGTGAAAATCATGGCGGTATGTGGCGGAAAACTCACAATAAAAACTATATATCTTCACGCTAGTTAATGGCGCAGTAATGATGGAAAATACTAAAGAGCCTCCTTCCTTAAACACCGAGGAAAAGGGTTCTGAAAAAGACGAAATCTGGTGTTTGCAGCGTGTGGGGAGAGACCGTGACTGGCTGCATCTGTTCGAGGGCTCAGAGGTGCATGTGTACTAAATAAACCTCTTCTGTTTATACGTGTTTATTATATTCAGACACTGGATTTGACATGAAGCTTTCTCAGGCAAAGTTAAGCGTTTAACTGCAGGTTAAGACAGATTTAATCCAAATCAAAACAACATTGGCCTTCATTAGTGTTGGAGTCAAAAGCATCACTTTATATTCTCATATTCATTGCTTTTCTGAGTTACGTTTTTATTATTATTTTTTTAAAGTGACAGTGCGCATTAATTAGCATAAGCACTTAATTATTATTATTTAAATGTGCCAGATTTAACCATTCAGGCTAGTTTTCCTATGTGCATTGTAACAAATACTGAATTTAAATGTGAAAGGTGTGGGATTTATATATTTAAGAAACATAGGTTATAGGTTAATGAGTTCTAATATGTATACATTGTTATTTGATTGATTGCATGATCTAAATACATGATTGCTTGTTGCTCTTCTCTCTCTTTATTCAGGTCTCTGTTGGTCGTGGTCTGAATGTGACCCATCAGATTCTGTCGACCAGCTGTCCGCTGATGATATCCAGAATCCACTGTGTGTTCAAGAGAAATGATGACGGAGAGTGGACAGTGACGGATAATAAGGTGTAGTATCTGTCTGATGGACTATTAAGCTGTCCCTCAGTCTGTCAATAATCATAAATCACAAAATAGTGGATTACTATAGTCAATATTCATCCATGATATTTAATATTTTGGGTTTCATTACTATATATTTCTGTCTTTCTACAGAAAAAATATTAGCAAAATCAAAAATTCGAGCTGGGGAAGCTTTTGAAATGTGGTTGGTTTGGACCAAAAATTAAATATTAAGAAATAACACTGGAGCCATAAAACAGAAATGAAATAATAAATCGAATCTATAGAAATATTCACAATTACAAAAGCAGATAAAAGTACTGAATCTTAAACTAAAAAAGAAAAGAAAAAGAAAACTGAAAATAAAAAAAATAAAGCCAATTTAAAATATTGATAGATGTACAGAAATATATAAATATATATATGTATAGAAATATAAAAAATAATGAATGACAAAACCTGTTATTACTAAAGATAAAATGGAAAACAAAAATAAAAGCTATTCAAAATAAAAAAAAATAAAATAATAGCTCATATAAAATCGATAAAAAACACAAAAAAAAAAAAAAAAATTTTTTTTACACAAAATATATGTGTGTGTACACTGTATATATATATAACTAAAAAAAAAAAATACACACACATGATTGTTATGTTTATATATTAAATATGTTTGTACATGATATAATTTATATGAATATAAATATACCCATGTAAATATTTTTAAAATATATGCTGTATGTCTGTCTTTATATATACATGATACATGTTCACAGTACACACACACATCTGTGTCCCTGCAGCACAAAAGCAGTCTTAAGTCTCTGGGGTATATTTGTAGCAATAGCCAACAATACATTGTATGGGTCACAATTATACATTTCTCTTTTATGCCAAAAATCATTAGGATATTAAGTAAAGATCATGTTCCATGAAGATATTTAGTAAATTTCCTACTGTAAATATATCAAAACTTAATTTTTGATTAGTAATATGCATTGCTAAGAACTTCATTTGAACAACTTTAAAGATGATTTTCTCAATATTTAGATTTTTTTTGCACCCTCAGATTCCAGATTTTCAAATAGTTGTATCTCAGACAAATATTGTCCTCCTAACAAACCATACATCAATGGAAAGATTATTTATTCAGCTTCCAGATGATGTATAAATCTCAATTTAAAAAAATTGACCCTTATGACTGGTTTTGTGCTCCAGGGTCACATATGATGTAAACAAAGACTTTTATTTTGCTTGCGATTAATCGTTTAGCAGCACTAAATAATATTAAAATAACTGCCATGTAAATGTAAAACAGTGTTGTGTATAATGTATTTTATTTGAATGTGTCTAACTTGTTTTTCCTGTCTTTGTTCCCAGAGTCTGAATGGCGTGTGGATAAATGGGAGCCGGATCCCGGCTGGAAACCCGTTTCTTCTCAAGCAGGGTGACTCTGTGCGGCTCGGCGTGCCTCTCGACGGCAACCCCGTGGAGTTCGACTACATCCTCGTCCAGAAGAATCTCAGTGAAGTCAAATCCTTCTTATCTGGGAAACTTAGCAAAGAATCCGACGCCGCGTCCGTAGGCCAGAAACTGAAAAACTCAAAGCGCAAGCTCGATGGAGACGAGGCGGAGCCGTGTCCCACGCAGAACTCCAAATCCAAGCTGCACCGCAGCTCCGGCCCGGATCAGTCGCGTGCACAGCCGTGTCCGTCCGGGGAGCGCCGGGAAACAGAGCAGCTCTTCTCTAAACCCCTGGAGGTGGACAGAAGCGGTGATAAGGCGGGAAGCAGCTCGAGCGGCGGCAGTGACCGCAGTCAGCAGCTGGCGAGCGTGCACCGCTACAACAGGAACCTGATGGTCCTGAAGGGCCGCGTGGGCCACACGCAGAAGCGCGCGGCGGAGCTGGAGCGGCAGCAGCATCAGACGCCGGAGAGACAGCGGGAGATGCAGGATCTGCAGGTGCAGCTGGAGCTGCTGCGGGGTCAGCTGAGGTCACAGCAGGAGCAGGCGCTCGAACGCATGGAGACCCTGGAGAAATCCTTCTGTGAGGAGGAGCGACGTCTGGAGGTGAGCACCCAATCAGTCAGGTTTTTTTTAGGGGGAAGAAATTGTCTCCCATGGCCTCATCGTATAATAAAGTGTTCATATCCATCATATGCACACTTTGAAGATTTTCACCTGTTGTTTTATGAGTTAGTATGTCGTATGGAAGAATACAATTTTGGCTACAGACAAAGTGCAGTGATGGCCAATGTTGTTATCAAAAATTATTTTCGTTATTTGCAATTAAGCTGAAATAAAATATGAATATTAGATGGAAAAACTAATGTAATATTAGATGAATATTATAGAAAAATGAAAATGAGAAATGTTGCCTTGGCAACTGAATCGGAAATAAAAATTAGAAGTTCTAAAATTACTAAAATTAAAATAAATAAAAAATAAATGAAAGCAATTTTTTATAGAATTATAATATTTTTTAATTAAAATTTTATAGAATTTTTATATTTATATAGAAATATTAAAAAATGAAAAGGAGTAAAATAATAATGCTGTAAATATATTACTATAAATAAAATTATAATTTGATCTAGAGCATCAACACAGTGAGGTTTGGATGAAGATATTTACTTTTTTATAAACTGAATTATTTATTTATTTATTTATTCTTAAGAATATATCTCGATCACATTGCTCTTTCCCATTTAGAGTCCATGATCATCAAAGAATATTTTTGTTATTTGAAAAAAAGTTTAAAAAGATAAAAAAATTTAAATGAAAAACAAACTTTTAGCTGAAATGCAAGTTTAAATTGATGTACTAAAATTACTAAAACTATAAAATAAAGCTTAATGCTAATTAAAATAAAACAAAATGATGAACGCATAACAAAACATTAACCAAATATACAAAAATAAAAGCTTATTCTAAATATTAATAAATATTATAGTATATTATAATGCAAAATCTAAACACCATCACACTTGAATTTCTGAGCCGTATCTAGAGCATCATTGTGGCAAGATTTGGATGAACACATTTAGTTCATGCTGCTCTTTAGAGTCCACGATCATCTCATTTCATCTCATCACACATTTAGATGAATGAATAAAGCATAAGCTGTAGCTGAAATGCCTTGCTTATCAAAGTTGTATGATCTGCTGCAAACATTTTCTAAAAGCTTCTGCTTCATCCAAATACATTTCTTTTGGTTCTCTTTCAGATGATCTATTAATAAAATAAACATAATTTTACAACTTATTTCTGGCATAAGAGGGGGCTGTGGCTCATAATATAAAGCTGTGACATTTTCTGTGTTTTCCCAAGACTGAAAAAGCTCAACAGAATGAGGAAGGCTTGAAAAAACAACTGGAGGAGGCGTTGAAAGAGGTAAGAGAAATAAACGGCACGTCTTCAATGTTTATGATCTTAAGCATTAGTATTACACATAGTGTTTTCTTTCGCTTTGCGCACCGCAAAGTTATCGAGGAGCTCAAACACGCTCGCGAGGGATTCAAGGAAGTTCTTCAAGCCAAAGATAAGGAGCTGGAAGTTACAAAGGTAGCTATGGAAAAGTTGAGCATGAAAATAAAATAAATGCGGATAAACGAGCACTAAATGAAAGAGATCAGAAGTTTAAAGGTGTTGTCGGAACGTGAAAATGTATTATTTTTCGGTGAACTTCTGTTGAATTTCCTAGCTGGTTTTTCCTGTGTCCTGTCAGGCTTCAGAAGTTTATACCGTCATGCACATAAGTGTTTTTATAGATTAAAATGAGTCGTGCATCAAACTCTTCATGGGTCAGCAGATTCTTTTAGTGTTTTGTGGAAGCGTAATGACATAATGCCTAGAAATGATCAAAAATAACCCGTTCTGTGCCTGAATTTGTAACCTTCTCCCGCAGGAAGAGAAAGAAAAGGCCAAAGCTCAGAAAGAAGAAGTGGTCACACAGATGACTGAAGTGCTGGAGAGTGAACTGCAGTGCAGTATTTGTTCTGAGCTCTTCATCGAGGTAAAAAACACATGATGGGAAAGGTCATGTGATCCTGTGCAGGGATGATAGGGGAAGAACGCTGACTTTTAAAAAGATCAAGATTTTCTTTTCTGTAAACGTTTGCTAGTGTCAAAAACTCCAATGGAAGTATGCAAAGGCCCCAAAAGGTACGCTGAAATCACACTTGACTTAATTGCAATAGATATAAAACAGAGTGGTTATGCTTCAGAGCCATTTTTACTTTCATGATTTGATTTTTATTTTGAATCATTTTTAGTGGATGTATGAAGCCATTTGTTTGCATGTTCACATGTGTCTTTTTAAAAATAACCAGCAGCGTAGTTATTAATTATATTAACAAATGAACTTTTTCACAAACTCTGAACATCAGAAAGAATGTTTATTATTTATTTTGAGCAATAGTTTCATTTTTTGTAAACTAACACACTTTATTTTATGAATGGAAGCGTGTGCTCATGACGAGTTTCATTGGAATAAATGCATTATATAGCGAAATATCAAAAACAAAAAAAAACATTTAAAACTGTCTCAAAAATACAAAAACTACCACCCAAAAAACGTGTGAGGTAAGATTTATTTATGTTTCTGAAAGAAGTCTTTTATGCTCACCGAGGCTGCATTTATTTTAATAAAAATATAGTTCAAACTGTAATGCTGTGAAATATTATTAGAATTTAAAAGAAATATTTTTAGTTGTAAAATGTCATTTCTGTTTTGTATGAAGCTGAATTTTCAGCATCTTGCGTGGTGGGATTTTAGTGATGGTTTATGCTGGTTTATTGTGACACAGTTTGTTTTGGTTTTATATGCTCTTTCAGAATGGATTTGTGTGAAATAATGGCTCAAAAATAGATTAAACCATAAATTTTCGAGAGTTTTGTAATCCTTTTCTAGTTTTGTGCGCACTCTACATCAGATGGTAATTAGCCGCTGATTTCTCTCGACCTTTGACCCTCAGGCCGTGACGCTGAACTGCGCCCACAGCTTCTGTCAGCACTGCATCCGAGAGTGGCGTAAACGCAAGGACAAGTGTCCCATGTGCTGGCAGACCATCACGTCTCAGACGCGCTCTCTGGTCCTGGAAAACTGCATCGACCGCATGGTGGAGAACCTGAGCGCCGACATGAGAGAGAGACGCCTGGCGCTGATCAATGAGCGGAAAGGTGAGAGGTGCGTGACATCACTGCGTCTGCCGTCTGATGAGAGTCTTTGAGAAGTGATGGGTTTTTCTGCATTTAAGGAATAGTTGCTGACAGTGTATTTACTCTTAGGTTATTCAATTTGTAGATGAGTTTGCTTCTTCATCAGATTTGTAGAAATGTAGCATTGCATCAGTGTCTCAGCAATGGATGCTCTGTAGTGAATGGGTGCCGTCAGAATGAGAGTCCAAAAATAAAAAAAAAAAGAATCATAATAATACACAGCACTCCAGTCCATCAGTTAACATCTGGAGAAGACAAAAGGTAAGGATTTTTTTTTTTTTTTTTAGAGCTTGTAAACGCTGCTTGATCTGTGCAGATCTCTCTCCTGATTCACAACAGAACACTTTATCACTGGAGGAAGCTTTATTATGGATTATGGATTCATATTTTGGCTGGAAGCAAGTGTTTGAAGTTAAAAGCACCATAACAGTGGTTTTGTTGCTTACAAACGTGCAGCTTTTGCCTTGTCAAGATGTGAACTGATGGACTGGAGTGGTGTGGATTATTGTGATGTTTTTATCAGCTGTTTGGACTCTCATTCTGACGGCACCCATTCACTGCAGTGCATCCATTGATGAGACACTGATGCAATGCTACATTTCTCCAAATTAAATGTGTATTTTTTTTTTACACTAATCGGAAACAGCATGCTATGAAAAGCCAAATTGTCCAAATCGAGCAGTGCATAAAATTAAGTTTTAGCGTGTATTGTCTTGGTTTAAATCAACAGTATAAACAACGGCTGTTCCGCTCAAACTGTCAAGATCAGGTGTGTGCTTTATAAACAAGTCCTGTACATACAAAAGGTGCTTTAAAACTATAAAGTCCTGTCTGAAACACAAAATATAAACTGTTCTCAGGTCAGAAAGAGAGCGTCTCTCCAGCAGTCGTGGTGATAAATGACGACAGCAGCAGCAGCAGCGACACGTTCTTTCAGAGCGACAGCTCCGTGTTCCTGGACTCCTCCGAGTCTAACGACTCTCTGGTTCATTATCCCATCGATGACGACTCGTCCTGGACTGATGAGGACGATTATCTCTGACAAACACATGTGAAGAACACAGGCACAGCTCATATGTTTGGTTGCGTTTAGCCATGCGATTTTTATGTTTGTAGCTCACTGTATGACTTTTCCTGTTAAAATAAACTTGATAATTATTTTGCACTTCAGCCATTTGGATGTTGTTTTAATTAAATTTGTACAGAACGTCACTATTGCATATGCAGAACTGCACAGAAAGACATTTTTGTAGGCAATTTGAAAATGTTTCATCTAACAATAAGAATGCAGCACATTTTATCTCATTTAAATCCCAAGGAATTTCTCCCAAAATCAGCTCAGAAAATATGAAAAAGCTTATGTGAAACGCACTGAAAGCAAATGATGTGACAAACCTGTCATTCCCATTGTAATGTATTGCTGTATTGATTGATTGTAATGGGAACAATTGATCATTTCCAGTATCTGACACAAGAGGGCAGCAGTGTGTTATTAAATGTTGATCAGTATAGGCCTGTATATTTCTATTTTACACGTTTTCTGAAGTTGTTATTTATTTGCATATTTTTCAAGAACATAAATCTTAACATTGCATAAAAGCCAAGTTTCATTTCATTGACATATTAGCATTAAAGGTGTTTACAGAGGGGGTTTTGGATTTCTCTTTTTGTCAATATATATCAGAAAGTACTGTTAGCAGTCAGCAACAAATTACTATGTTTAAGGGATGAGATGTGAATGATATATAAACCAATCTCTCTGTAAAAACCTTCAGATTGCAATTGGGATAAAACTAGAATTTGATGCAAGTGCTACAAGTAGACAAAAACATTTCAGGATATGTATTACAGTTAAGATCTACTGACACAATGTGAAATAAACAGACAATTAAAAGTGTTTTCTTTCCACTAGTCTGAAGTTATGGAAGTAAAGTTGACCAATGCATAAAAAAACAATGGTTTAGCCTCTTGTGTCTTGCCTTTAAAAAGAATTAAGTTGACTAAAAGCACTTCTCTAAGTCAAGCATCACTATTTCTATAGCTCATACTTAAGGTTACTGATTTGAATAAACCCCTAACTTATTGTTGGAAAAAAAAAAGTGTATTTTGTTAAAAGATACACCAGTTTTGCAACTTCTTGTCATTGTGTCAGCAACTTTTTCATGTGCAAACACCCAACAATCTTCAAAGATGATCTGTGCAAACTAATTTCTTGCATGTTGTGTAGTTCTTCCAGCTTTAGTATTGTTTTCTTGTCCTGAAAGGCCAGGATCTGACTGAACCGCGCGAGAGTCTCGTGATCTGTGAGTCTGAAGCAGTTGTTGAACGCCAGCGCTGTGAGTCACGCAGCTGGGCCGCACGGAGAGCACACTTCACTGCCAACATCTACAGCCCTTCTGTGTCACTCCAGTCTATTAGCGCAGCAGTGCTGGGAAAGCATGCGTCTTGTCAGGTGGGATTACTCTGGTGTGACAGTGACGGGCTGCACACGGGCCTCGGCTCTTGCGTTCTCTTCACTGATGTGTCGTAAAGAGAAGTGTGGCAGCAACGCTCTCGCCCGCAGCTCTTTCTTTCTCTCTCTTGCTTGTCATGTTGCATTGGTGGTTTAGGCGGTGAGTGTCGCAATATGAGTGACTTGATCTCTTTCTAGCAAGATTTTGGTGAAATGATCAAACCATGAGAAGCGATTGACTGTGGCTGAGGGAGTAATGTTGAGGTCGTGACCTCGGAGAAGTATGGAAGCCATAGTATACATTTTTTTTTTCTCAAAATTATGACATTTTTCTTGCAACAAATTTATATCTCAGTTATGACTTTTTTTTTTTTTTTATCTGATTCTGGGTTTTTGCTCCTGTCATGGAATAAAAAAGGTAACTGTAACTTTTTATCTCATACTAAGAACTTTTCTTCACAGGATTGCGAATTCAAGTAATTCTGAGCTTATATCTTGCAGTTCTGACTTTATTGTAGTTGCAAGTTTCGCAATTCTGTTTTTTACTTAAAATTGTATCTCAAATAAATTTACATCTTGCAATTCTGACTTTTCTTGCAATTTAAGGGTTACATCTCACTACTTGTCTTAGACTTGTGAATTTACAGCTCAACGTTTTGAGTTTATCTCACAATTCTGAGTTTATATCTCACAATAATGACTTTTCTTAGAATTGCGAATTTTTATTTCGCAATTTTGATTTTGTATCTCGTAATTGTTTATATCTCAGAATTCCGAGTTTATATCTTGCATTTCTTATTTTTTCTCACAATTACGAGTTTATATCTCACAATAACGACTTTTCTTAGAATTGCGAATTTGTCTCAACATTTTGAGTTTATATCGCAATTCTAAGTTTATAACTCTCAATAATGACTTCTAAGGAATTTATATCTCGCAATTTAGATTTTGTATCTCATGATTGAGTTTATATCTTGCAATTCTGACTTTTTTCTCACAATTGCGGGTTTATATCTCATGATAATGACTTTTATAGTTGTGAATTAATATATCGCAATTGAGTTAATATCTTGCAATTCCGAGTTCCTATCTTAAAATTAACTTTTTTTCTCATGATTGTGAGTTTATATCTTGCAAGTAAGTTTATTCCACTTTCGTGCTTGTCTTGCAATTCTGACTTCGTAATTGTGAGTTTATAACTTATAATTTATTTAATTGTAACTTACAAATTTTCTTATTATTGTTATTTTATATCACACGATTCTTTTTTCTTTGCAATTTTCAAGTTTATATCTTGCAATTCTGAATTGGAAGAAGAAAGTCAGAAATGTGAGAAACTGGATCAGTGATAATTTAAAACTTGATTTTGTTGCACTTGAATTGGATTTTTGTTCTGTGAGTTTGCAGCCATGCTTGAATATTTTGGTGGTTGCATGAAGTTGTGTGTTTGTTTGAATGATCATCTAAAATACGGACCTTTCTTGGCTTTATTTGTGTGGTATAAAAAGGCTGACATGTTTCTCTGGCTGCTGTCGCTCTTGAAACAAGGTGTCTGATGAAGCGTGACATTAGCTTTTAGGGCAAAATGGACGAGTATGGAAGAAGGCTGAAATCTCAGTTTTGAGGTGTCAGTCAAACACTCGGCGTCCTGCAGCACGTCTCAAAACTGCTGCTGAGGTCTGGAGACGCTTCAGGCTGTGTCTAGTTGTTCATGCTGAGGTTGGCATGAGCCTAATGAGTGTTTGGAGGTTAACGCTGATTATGCATTTGCTTCATAGAATGTTTTTGAATGTTGCTACTTATTTCAGAATGTTAAGAGAACATTCAAAAGTAACATTCCTGTAATGATAAAATAGAATGTTACCTTAATGCTCGCATAACCGGGAAAATAAAAAATAAAAACTGGGTGTTTTTAACGTTCAGAGAACATTCAGAAATAACATTTTCATAATGGGTTGCGACATAACTTTAATGGCGGTTATTAAACATATTTTCCCTCCAATTCTCATAACTGTAATGTAAAAAAATTAATAAATAAATATTGACTTAAGCTTTTTTGTTGTTGTTGCCAAGGCAAGATTTCTCATTTTCATTTAGAATAACTTTTTTTTTGGGATGAAGTGAGGCCCAGACATATCAAGTGATTCACTACATTAGGCAAATGATTGCAATACTTTCATTTTATACGACGTTTGCTGCCTTATTGCACTATTGTCAGTTTAAGATTCATAAGAATGTCATTGAGAGGATGTCTCCTCGTGTGCAGGTGCTGCGGTCAGATTCATCAGTATGATCCTCTGAAGTTTGACCTGATTTTCAGATGCTCCCATGCTCAGAGTTTTTTAATAATCATATGTTTATAATGCAATGCATTGTTCTAAAAATAATTATCTTTCTTAAATATGCAATGGTGCCCTTCTGCTATTTACACAGTCACTCAGATCATATTAATGAAATAAACAGATATAGAAACAGATATGCATTACACAAGGGAAATCCTCAGCTGGTTCTGAGGTGATGCCCTCATTCTCAGTGATTTGCATGTGTTTGAAGTGAGTTCATGGGCTTGTGTGCAATGCAAAACACGTGAAATGTTATTTAGTGTGAGACTTGATGCAGGAATTAATTAAAATACATGCATCGTCACGTTATTAATGCCATCTGTCACATTAATGATATTTTAAACAAAATAATAATTATTTTTTATTTTATTTCATGTCAAAACACTAAATCATATTTTATGAAATATTAGTAAAGATAGCCCTTTCACCGAAGTTTTGCCTTTATTTTATATCAGGTTTCAGCCTGACTTTCCTACTTCTTCTTTTTTCTTGTCTTCTCTACATTTGCATAGTGTGACTGTGTTAATTATGGTTTATTTTAGTCACGGGTGAGGCTGTTTCACACATTCAGCGTACAGTATAGGCGCGTGATCATACACTGTATGAAAACAGCGCGTGATCAGCAGCGAGTGACGCACGGCACGTCTCTGTTACCATGACAACAACAAACTTTACGGAGAAACTGAAAGTGAGTAGCTAACGTTTTGAATCTATTTAACTAGCTAATGAACGAGCTTAATGTGTTTTCACGCAAATTCATTATTTAAAACTTATAATATGCTGAAAAAGAGTCTTTTTAATGGAAAGATTAAGTCCGTCAAGGAAAGTGGTTGCCCTCCTCTAGCAGTAACGACTGAGTTATAGCTGTTTATTGTTCCTGATTCTTGTTTTTTTTTTTTTTTGCCAGTTTTAGCTGCATGTCTCGGAGTCAGTCTTCACGGAGAACCGGGAGCATGAGGCCGGTGAACGCCGCCGCTGACGGCCGGAAAATGCGCAGCATCATCGCGGAGGATTCCGAGTGGTCCCTGGAGCTCGTTCCTCTGCTAACAACACTCTGTCTACAACATATTATAAAACATTTTAGAGGTAAACAATGTAATTTAACTATATAAGCTTCAAAAAAAAAAAAAAAAAAAAAAAAAAATATATATATATATATATATATATATATATATATATATATGTAAAAAAAAAAATATATATAATATATATATATATATATATATATATATATATATATTTCATCCAAAACAAGGTTTCAGAAAAAAAAGAATATATATATATATATATATATATATATATATATATATATATATATATATATATATATTATATATTATATTATTATTTTTTTTTTTTTTTTTGCTGAAACCTTGTTTTAATACATATACAACTACATTATCTATCATCGCATCCAAAATAAGTTTTTGTTTACATAATATATGTGTATACTGTGTATATTTATTATGTATATATAAACACACACACATACAGTATATATTTAGAAAATATATCCATGTATATATTTATATTAATATAATTGATATTACATATAAATATTTTAAATGTATAAACATAACTTTTTTATCTTAAGTATATGCATGCATGTTTTTTAGGCAAGATAAGATAAACAATTGACTAATAGGTATCAGCATACGTTCCTATAGTTGACTGATTAAGTTACACAAAGAATTGCAAAAAGTTATTGTATTATAAGTTTGTCAAAATATGCAACCAAGGCATTATCGAATTAAATATGCACCAATTTGCTTATATTTCCAGAACTGAGGTCTTTCAGATTTAAAATCTTTTTTCATTTTCTTGACATATTAGAGTAAAAGGTTAAGAGGGGATTTTAGATTGATTTCTGATTTTATCACTTCATAAATAATAAGAAAAATACATTTGACCGTGTTTTAGGAATAAGATGTTATATCAGGCAAATTTGATATTGCAATTTACAGACAGAAATTTATAAACCGCAATAATAAAACAAACCCTTGTGTAAAAACCTTCACAATATAGATAGGAATAAAATTGTAAATTCTGGTGCTGAAGAAGTGGAGAAAAAACTTTTTTGAGAAAACTGTGTAATAATGTATTGTGATTGAAATCTACAGACACAAATAGATAAAATGCAAAATCACATGAACAAATCCCTCTGTTTAAACCTTCAGAATATAGATAGGAATAAAATAGCAAAATATGCTTCATGTAAGTATGAAATCTCATTTTGAGAAAATTGCCTATAAAAGATATTGAAATGTACAAACGCAGACAGATAAAATGCAATAAAATAAAGACTTGTAGGTGTATTTTGGATGCCGAAACATGTTATGAAAAGCCAAATAGCATAAAATAAAAAAAACTGACTATGCAGTGCATGAAAAAAAAAACATGTTTTTGCCTGTAGTGTCTTGCTTTAATGAACAGATGTTCTCAGTTTGCATGAAAGCCTGTATTAAAGCCCGTACTGTACTATTTTGTAGAGAAACCCATTCTGGATGAACTTACGCCCAAATATAAAGCATATGTTCTCCAGCGACTACCAACGTCTCTTCCCTTGACCATCACTGCAAACCTCATCAGTGATGAGAGCTACTGGAAACGCTGCTGTGAAGGTCGCTGGGCCGTCAGTGACGTCTCCACATACGACAACAGCTGGAAACGCATGTTCTTCGAGCGTCACCTGGAGAACATCATTGAATTCTTCATCCCGGATGCAACTGACACCAAGACAGTCCTGGATGTGGTGCCACTGTGTCGAAACTACGTTAAGCGACTGAAAGTCTCTCAGCTGCTGCCACCCATCAGAGAGTCGCCCAGGTTCGACGAGGACGACCGTTCGGATTGTGCCAGCGATACCGGCAGCGAAGGACCCTCCATGGATCACTTTGATTTCCGCATTCTGCTCGACAAACTGCCGAACCTGGAAGAGCTTAACGTGGTGTATGGAGTGAAAGGATGCGGCATGAACTTTGAGTGGAATTTGTTTGAGTTTACCTTCAGAGACTGCGAATTCCTGGCAAAAGCCCTACATTCCTGCAAGACTTTACAGGTTCAGTTATTGTTATTATTAGTAGTGGTAGTATTCAGTATTTTCAGTGTTCAGAAACATTTTATAACTATACAATTATATTATGTCGGTTTTTCTCTGAACGCAATACTTTGTAATAGAGCGTAAAGTTTCTAGGGCGGAACACAATACTTTTGTGATATAGAGTAAAGTTTCTAGGGCGGAACACATTACTTTTGTGATATAGAGTAAAGTTTCTAGGGCGGAACACAACGTTATAGCAAAATTATTAAACATTTATTTTGCGAGAAAGTGTAAAGTTTCTTGAGGGGAACACAATACTTTTGCAATATAACGTAACGTTTCTTGGGGGGAACACAATACTTTTGCGAGAAAGTGTAAAGTTTCTCGAGAGGGACGCAATACTTTTGCGAGAAAGTGTAAAGTTTCTTGGGGGGGAAAACAATACTTTTGCGATAGAGCGTAAAGTTTCTCGGCGGAACACAATACTTTTGCGATAGAGCGTAAAGTTTCTAGGGCGGAACACAATACTTTTGCGATATAGCGTAAATATCCAAACGTTTAACACAATAAACACAATACAAATTTTAAAAATTCTAAAGGTAACTAAAATAAACACAATACTTTTGCGATATAGAGTAAAGTTTCTAGGGCAGAACACAGTACTTTTGCGAGAAAGTGTAAAGTTTTTCAGGGGAAACACAATACTTTTGTGAGAAAGTGTAAAGTTTCTCAGGGGGAACACAATACTTTTGTGAGAAAGTGTAAAGTTTCTCAGGGGGAACACAATACTTTTGCAATATAGAGTAAAGTTTCTAGGGCAGAACACAATACTTTAGCGAGAAAGTGTAAAGTTTCTCAGGGGGAACACAATACTTTTGGCAATATAGAGTAAAGTTTCTAGGGCATAACACAATACTTTTGCGAGAAAGTGTAAAGTTTCTCAGGCGGAACACAATACTTTTGCAATAGAGTGTAAAGTTTCATGGGGGAACAATACTTTTGTGAGAAAGTGTAAAGTTTCTTGAGGGGAACACAATACTTTTACGATATAGAGTTAAGTTTCTAGGGCAGAACACAATACTTTTGCGAGAAAGTGTAAAGTTTCTCAGGTGGAACACAATACTTTTGCGATATAGCATAACGTTTCTTGGGGGGAACACAATACTTTTGCGATAGAGCGTAAAGTTTCTAGGACGGAACACAATACTTTTGCGATATAGCGTAACGTTTCATGGGGGAACAATACTTTTGTGAGAAAGTGTAAAATTTCTTGAGGGGAACACAATACTTTTATGATATAGAGTTAAGTTTCTAGGGCAGAACACAATACTTTTGCGAGAAAGTGTAAAGTTTCTCAGGTGGAACACAATACTTTTGCGATATAGCATAGCGTTTCTTGGGGGGAACACAATACTTTCGCGAGAAAGTGTAAAAATTTTTGAGGGGAACGCAGTACTTTTGCGATAGAGTGTTAAGTTTCTCAGGGGAAACACAATACTTTTGCTAGAAAGTGTAAAGTTTCTTTGGCGGAACACAATACTTTTGTGAGAAAGTGTAAAGTTTCTCGGGTGGAACACAATACTTTTGCGATATAGCGTAAAGTTTCTAGGGTGGAACACAATACTTTTGCAATATAGCATAAAGTTTCTCGGGGGAACACAGTACTTTTGCGATATAGTGTAACGTTTCTTGGGGAAACACAATACTTTTGCGATATAGTGTAACGTTTCATGGGGGAACAATACTTTTGTGAGAAAGTGTAAAGTTTCTTGAGGGGAACACAATACTTTTGCGATATAGCGTAACGTTTCATGGGGGAACAATACTTTTGTGAGAAAGTGTAAAGTTTCTTGAGGGGAACACAATACTTTTACGATATAGAGTTAAGTTTCTAGGGCAGAACACAATACTTTTGCGAGAAAGTTTAAAGTTTCTCAGCTGGAACACAATACTTTTGCGATATAGCATAACGTTTCTTGGGGGGAACACAATACTTTCGCGAGAAAGTGTAAAGTTTCTTGGGCAGAACACAATACTTTTGCGAGAAAGTGTAAAGTTTCTCGGGATGAACACAATACTTTTGCGATATAGCGTAAAGTTTATCGGGGGGAACGCAATACTTTTGCGATACATAGTAAAGTTTCTAGGGCGGAACACAATACTTTTGCGATATAGCGTAAAGTTTCTCGGGGGAATACAGCACTTTTGCGATATAGCGTAAAGTTTCTAGGGCGGAACACAATACTTTTGCGATATAGTGTAACGTTTCTTGGGGGGAACACAATACTTTTGTGAGAAAGTGTAAAGTTTCTCAGGGCAGAACACAATACTTTTGCGATATAGAGTAAAGTTTCTTGAGGGGAATGCAGTACTTTTGCGATAGAGCGTAAAGTTTCTCGGGGGAAACACAATACATTTGTGAGAAAATGTGAAGTTTTTTGGGCCGAACAATACTTTTGTGATAGAGCATAAAGTTTCTAGGGCGGAACACAACACTTTTGCGATGTAGCATAACGTTTCTTGGGGGGAACACAATACTTTTGTGAGAAAGTGTAAAGTTTCTCAGGGGGAACACAATACTTTTGTGATATAGAGTAAAGTTTCTCAGGCAGAACACAATACTTTTGTGATATAGAGTAAAGTTTCTAGGACAGAACACAATACTTTTGTTACATTTGTTAGTTTTAGTTAGATTGGTAGTGTGCGGGATTTGCTTTGTTTGTAATTGAATTATTTAAAATGATTTTATTTTCAGTTTTATTTCAATTCAGTCTTTCAATTGTTTTAATTGATTTCATTTGGTTGTAAAATTCCCACTTTTTGCACCAGGTCTTCAGGATCCATCGCAGTAAGGTGGACGACGAGAAGTGTTGTCTGCTCGTGAGCCAGCTGCTGGATCACCCGTCCCTACAGGAGCTTGACTTCTCACACAATCACATCAGCGACCGCGGAGCCCGAGCCATCGGAAAACTCCTGAACCGCAGTCAGCTGAAGAGGCTGGTCGTCTGCAACAACCAGATCAGAGGTCCAGGAGCTCAGGCACTGGCTCATGCTCTCTACAAAAACATCACCCTGCTGTCCCTCAACCTGAGGCTCAACCGCATCGGGGACGAAGGGGGTCAAGCTCTGGCTCAGGCTCTGGTGAAGAACAAGACCTTGGTGAACCTTCATCTGGGGGGAAATAACATGACCGAACCCATGGCCGTGGCGCTGTCTCAGGCCCTGGTGGAGAACTGTACCCTCAAGAACCTAAACCTGTCCAACAACAAACTGGGAGTTGTGAGTAAACCTCAGAATATTATGTTTCAAACACATTTTACTCTCCTTTGTTTTCTCAGCTTGGTTTTGGTACATGTGCATAAGAGTTCCAACAACATTTGATTCAACAATGACTGTTACAATATAAAATAAATGTTTAATAGAAATTTGATCAATGTTAAACAAGAATAAGCAAAAATAAATAAAAATAAAACAAGTCTATCTATTTATTTTTTGGCAGATATGTTTCTCATTTTCAGCATAAACTTCACTTAATTTTGATAATTTTATGGAAAACAGGATTTAACATCTTTCACCTGAAGATGCAAAATCACATAAAAAAGTGAGTCTTGTTTTCTGTAAAAAAATATCAAAATTAAAGTTTATGCTTAAATGAGAAAAAATATTTACCGTTGGGATGGGAAAAATTAAAACTTGTTTACCCTTTGTAGTAATTTTATTTTTCTTACCCCATTGGCAAATATTTCTCTCTTTTTTTTTGCGTAAACTTTAATTTTTATATTTTTTTGGGAAAATAATATCTTTTACCTGAGATGCAAAACAACAAAATATTAAGTCTTGTCTTCTGAAAAAATTTAGAAAAATATCTGCCGATGAGGTAGGAAAAATAAAATTGTTTTCTCTATGTATTATTTATATTTTTCTAATTTTAAGCATAAACTTCTCTCTCTCTATGAATATATATATATATATATATATATATATATATATATATATATATATGTATGTACAGTATATATGTATATGTGTGTGTGTGTCTCAGGTAAAAGATATTAAATCCTGTTTTTAATAAAATTAAGTGAAGTTAATGCTAAAAATTTAATTTAATTTAAGTGTTTTGTCACATATAGTGACAAAACACTTTAGCAACTGCATTAATAACATTCTGGCAACCATCAACAACACCTTAACATCATATTGCAATTTGGCTTTATTTTTACTATGCATGTTTAACATTTTATTGACGAGAAACAAAGGACTTTTTAAAGCATTTAACTGTGTATAAAGAGATACAGCCCTGTGGTTCATGTTGAATTATTCATGGCTGCGCTAACAGACATGTGGGATGGGGATTACCTCTCTCCTGGGACGGATGGTCCAAATGGTTCCTGCATTTACCCGCTCCTACCATTTCCGTTTCAAGGCTAATCATATTTCAAACAATCACATCTCATTCAGGAAAGAGCTCTGACGCTCCTCACCAGAAACATTAGTCTGCACACTCAGAATGAAAGCGTCTCAGTGCAGCCGAGCTGCAAAATCTGATATGCTTTGTCATCAGAGCACTTCGACCTTGAGATGCATAAAGTGCCATTTACAGCAGAGAGATTCAGTGCTAACCATAAAATCTGATACTAAGTCACGTTCTGAATTATGTTATTCTATTTAAAGATGGTATGAATTCATCAAAAACATTGCACTGTCAGTGTCAACAGGAAACAAATTTGACTGTTTCTGTGTTTCTGCTCTTACTGTGAATTATTCATCAGTGCATCTTTCATAATTTTTTTCTGAAATTGCTTTTTCATTTTAAGCCACCTAAATGTGGGCTATTAGTTAAAATTAAAATATCTAGTCATTGTTTTAGGCTACTGTAGGTAATTAATCATTTAATGCAACAAGTTTAGCAATAATACCAAATAGTGTCAAATTTGAAGAAATTTTATATATATATATATATATATATATATATATATATATATAGTCATTTGGATACTTTCGATGTCGGTATATGGGATTTATTTTCACCCATTTTAACATACACAATGTAAAAAAATTTCAACATTGATAATGATCAGCAATGTTTCTTGAAATCAGCATATTAAAATGATTTCTGATGGACTGGTGGAATGATGCTAAAAAAATTCAGCTTTGATCACAGGAATAAATGACATTTAACAATATATTCACATAAAAAAATGTTATTTTAAATTCTAAAAATATTTCACAATTTTAATGTATTTTTGATCGAATAAATACAGCCTCGGTGAGCAGAAGAGACTTCTTTCAAAAACATTTAAAAATCTTACCTACCCCAAACTTTCAACAGCTCTTAATAAATTGGCATAGTTCTCCACTGTGTTATATTTGTTGTGATGAAATGTCCATTCTTAACTTTTACACTCACGTACCACAGCTCACATTCATTCATAACAGATAAATCAAGTCCTGCCCTCGAATTTACTTATTTAATATGATTTACGAGAAATATGTCACATTACGGAAGTAAAATGGGTCGCAAATGCCATTTCATGTGGACTTTGGTTTAAAATAAGAAGCCTTGAATGAAATAAATGGACCTGAGGACTTCTTTAATGAATCTCACACACAGTTATTTCTCTGCACTTTGCTGCAAATGAGACGTCACATCTCCTGTGTGTCTCCTGCAGGACGGCGGCAAGGTCCTGGAGGAAGGGATGTCCCACAACAGCAGTCTGGTGGAGTGTGACATTCGGCTGACCGATGTGTCTCAGGACAGTGAGTACTGCATCACTCAGGCTCTACGCACCAATCAGAGCCAGGCAGCACGCAAAAATCAAACACAAACATGATCCCAGTGCCAAAGTCTGAGCCAGACATGCTGTGCCTGCCAGAGAATAATTACTGGCCAATGAGAAACATTGTAAACAAATAAAAAAATTAGCAAAATCGTTCTTATTATATCTGTTATTCTTGAAGCAAGACATTACAGGTGAAGATGAGACATTTTAACTAACAGATATCAATATACTTTGCATATTTCACCCTAAAATTTAAATAATAAATTATTTAAATGTATTTTGCATCAAATGAATCCTTGCAATTTTTGTGTTTTTATTTTCATGAGAATATTTTAATTATTATTTCACATTATATTAATCATCATTTGAAAGGGGAATGTCCTTAACTGTTATATATAATGTTATTATTTTAAATATGCTTTATTTTATATATGCAGAATATCATTTCCAATTTTTTCCTTTTGATTTTGTGAAATATGACCCAGATTTGATAGAATAGCATAACTAAAAAAACTCAAAGGTTTACCAAATTAAAACTTAAATAAGAGGAAATTACAAAAAAATAATTTACATTTTAAATGAGAAACAAATGTTAAATATTTTTATTGCTTCATATTTTAGTAAATTGATTAATCAAAGTAATTTAAGACAATTGTTATATTACAAATTAGAAATATTATATTTAAAAATGCAAATTATCTAATTATATACGCACTAATTTGCATACATTTATATAAAAGTGTAAAATTCGGTGCATGTAAGTGCTGCTGAAGTGGAGAAACAAACTCATTATGCAAAAATGTAATGTTTTTGAAATATACAAACTCAAATAGTTCAAGTTTAATGAACACTTAAATGTATATTTTGGATTTTTTTGTTTTATGGAAATCATGTTATGGAAGCAAAATAACAAAATAACAAAACAGTGTCTTACCTTAAACAATGAAATGAAATACTGACAATTCTCACTACGTCAATGCAACTACACTATCATTCACAAGCACACATGAACAGATGTTAAGAGCTGCATGTTTGGCTCAAATGTTGATGTGTATGTGGGCTGTATGTGACAGACTGATGGTGATTGTGGGTTTGTTGGTGCTGATAGAGCAGTTGACTCCCACAGGAAGAATTAGCTCATAATTAGTGAGCGTTTATTAAGTGTTGAAGCTGGAGAATCAGAGCCAGCAGAGCAGCTATAGTCACACTCAATCAATCACTGTTAGTTGTATTTTGAAGACACTGTTCATTTCATTGAGGACGCACACATCTCATTTTAAACTTATTTTACTCATGCAACAAGAAAAAAAAAAGAGGTTTTATCCCAGAATTAATTATTTTATCCTTTAGAAATTGTTGTTATATACACTATTGTTCAAACGTTTGGAGTCCGTAATTAAAAAAAAAAATCATTCAGTGAGGATGCATAAAATTGATGAAAAGTGACAGCAAAGGCATGTATATTGTTACAAAACATTGCTATAAATTTAAAATAAATGCTGCTGTTTTAATCTTTCTACTCATTAAAGAATCCTAAAAAAAAGGTGTCATGGTTTCCAAAAAATTAATTCTTTAGCACAACTGTTAAAAATATCGATAATAATGTTTCTTGATCAGCAAATCAGCATATTAGAATGATTTCTGAAGATCATGTGACACTGAAGACTGGAGTAATGATGCTGAATTCTAACAGATATTCACATAGAAAGCAGCTGTTTTAAATTGTAAAAATATTTTGCAATTTTTACTGTATCAAATAAATGCAGCCTTGAAGAGCAGAAGAGACTTCTTTCAAAAACAATACAAAATAAATAAATAAATAAACAACCCCAAACTTTTGAAGGCTACTGTACCTGGAACAAGTGGAAAAGAGGAAAATAACTGATTTTAGAGTGAAGTAAGAACAAGTTATTGCATATTTGTATAAAGAAAGTAAACAGGGAGATTTCTGATTTCATGCTGACTTTAATGTCATCCTGATTCAAATTAAAACACATATTCAACTTGGACACATATTTGGCCTCCAACCTGAGATATGCCACAAACTGTATAGGCAACATAGTGTTTACAGACTCTGTGTGATGTGACATTGATTATTGTGTAAGCACTGTTTGCACTGTAAGGGCCTTTAGCAGCATACAAACATCGTGCATGGCATCAAAACAGCAGGCAACAATATAATCATCCATGCTTGTAAAGTATCATTTGTTCAGTGGGATATTGTATGAATGACAGACTGTCCACCCAATGTTATGAAACATCCATTTTTTGTCATTTAGAATTTGTTTCTGCATTGTGATACTGTACATCACATTGGATGTGATTATAGACACTCACACAATGTTATTCAACACAATAGCGTTATAACAGTAGCAGTACTGACGTTCACTGTATGCACACATGTAATGGTCAAATAAACAATCATGACAGTTTCTGTGCATGTAAACATTTCTTTTTTACAAACAAAATGTTTTGTATTGCATTTTGTCAAGACAAAACATATTTTCTTTCCAAAATTACAAGATGTGGTCACCTGCAACCCCCCCCCCCCCCCCCCCCTCCCCCCTCTTCAAATATGAAAAAAAAAAAAATCAAAATATTTTGCATTATAGGGCAAAACTCACTCTTCAAATATGTCCTGGTCATATTTTACACTAAAATTAAAATAACATATTATTTAAATGTTTTTAGCATAAAACGAATCCTAGCATTTCATTTTTTATATTGTATTATTTTAAATATTTTTATAATACTAACAATAATTGTTATTATTATTATAATTTCACATTATAGTAATCATCATTTGAAAGGGGAATGTTGATAATGCTCATGAAATAATGTCAATGCAAAAAAACAAAAACAAAAAAACAAATGGTTATTTTCTATATATGCAAAATATAATTTCATATTTTGTCCTTTTGATTGTGTGATATATGACCCAGATGTGATATAATATCATAACTGACAATCTTAAAGGTTTAACAAATTAAATCCTTAATAAGAGGAAATCATTAAAAAATATATTTTTTAAAAGTTTAAATGTGAAACAAATGGTAAATATTATTATTACTATTACTTCATACAGAATTTCGTAATCAAAATTTGAATGGGAAATGTGCTGATTAGTCATGACAATATCACAATAACATTTTTTTTTTTTTTTTTTTTTGATTTAGGGTGAAATGTGACCCAGACATAATTTGAATATCATAACTGAAAATCTGAAAGGTTTACCAAATTAAATATCTAATAATAGGACATTTTTATTATTAAAATTAAGTTTAAAAAATGCGAAACAAATGGTGAACCTTATGATTTTAAACTTACTCTGGAATGTTTTAAACTACAGGATGAAGTGATTTGGAAGCGTAAAGATCGTGAAGGAGTTTGACTGTATTTGAGTCTGTTCTGTGCTTCAGTCGCTGGCCTTTAATTAATTCACTCTGATATTTACAGTATGTTCATATGTCAGAGCTCATGCAGAGGTTCACTGTACAGTTTGGGCTTGTATAGATTATTTTGCTAATGCTTTATACAGATGAGTTTGGATTTTGTTAAAACAAAGTATCAAAGTTTTGGTGCTTCTGCAAGTGAAGACCATTCCCAAACAAAGATATAAATATACTGCAGAAAATATTTTCCCAAATGGTAATTTGTGTATTTGAAGGAACAGGAATATGTATATTTCTATTTCTATTTTTAAGATTCTTTTTGAACATCATTTGAGCATCAGCTGTTATTTTCAGTCCTGCTTTTCTCTGTTTTTGGAAAGGACTGATCTTAATGCTCAAAATGATTATGACAGCAACTTGGGAAACATATAAATGCAATGTCAACACCAAAGCTGTTAAATAATTAAACATGAACACTAAAATAGCAGTCTGAGGCACTTACAGTCCTATAAAAAGAAGAGGTAGTTGCAGAAAATCAAACAAAAAACAACCGAAATGCTTTAGTTGATCCTACTTTCATATATTAAATATTATCTTACATACATTAGATAATGTCTATTAAATATCCAGCAGGATTTTCAAAGAACATGTATTTTTTTGAGGTTCTCATGTCCTTTAGGCGCATGTATTAAATTATTCATAGCACTGACACAGTTGCCATAAATAGATCAGAAGAAAAAGGTGTTTATGAATAGTTTTTAACTGAATAATTTCTGTTCTGTTTCATGCCTTAAGTGATTTTATGCTCATAATGGTTTTATTATTTATTTAAAAATGTATTAATATTTTTTTATGTCTTTGACAGGACAGCTCTATAAATTATAATCATTTCATGTCTGAGCTGTTGTTTTGTGTTTCTAGAAAACAGTCTTATTTGTTGTGTTGTTTAACATTAAGGAAGTATGTTGCTTTGTTTTTGTTGAAGCTTGTGTGTGTGTGTGTGTGTGTGTGTGTGTGTGTGTGTGTGTGTGTGTGTGTGTGTGTGTGTGAGCGCGCGCGCGCGCGCGCGCGCGTGTGTGTGTGTGTGTGTGTGTGTATTTATATATACATTGCAAGTAGAACTGAAAGTTTTTTGTAACATTCCGATTGAATCATCAAAGAGGAAATGATAGAAATGTCCATTTTACATTTGCTGTTTTCATTTGAAGTCAACATGAACTCAAATAAACCCTGTTTACTTTATTAATATGTTTTCATGTGAACGATTTTTCAATGCATGTTATTGCAAAGTAATAATGGCACGACTTGCTCCACCTCTGAAATTACTTTTTGGATGATGTTTTGGGGTATTTTTCAACCCTTATCCTCCAATCACCTTAAATGATCTAATCAATGGATCAAATTTTAATGGAGAAAAAAAATCATAAATGGCACCAGTTTTCTATTTAATAAAACAAATTTCATTTAAAATGTGCAATTTTTAATTTGAAGTCAACATGAACTCAAATGAGCCCTATTTGTCAATGCATGTTATGTCATTAATATAAAATGTTAATGTCCAACCATTTTTCATGATCCAGTCAATTCTCCATGGATAAAGTTTGTCATTTTTACAAGGATCATTTCACATCTCTCATTTATTCACTTGGAATATGTTGTTTTACCTGAAAACGTAATATTATGCAAGTAAAATGGGTTTAAAATACCATTTCATGTTGATTACAAATGCAACAAAGTGAAGCTGAATATGATGCGTCACAAGTGTGTAAATATATCAATAAAAGCCAGACTGCGTTTGTTATGAAGAAATGCAATCATGTGCCATTTAGAAGGAAAGGTAAAGATTTGTACAAACATTTCTGTACCATTCTGTTCATTTTACAAATGCAACACCATGTTTGTGTTCTCGTCCTTATGCTAACGCTATAACGAAGTCTCCACGCAGGATCCATTACGGTGCAGTGAATGGTGGTCGTGACCGGTGCAGCCCTCGTTGCGGTGAATAATCAGTACGGGAAAATACAACGCGTCCTGATAGGCCGGCGGAGAAGGTGGGCTCTCCTCATTGGCCGACTGACCGGTCAGGCATCGCGTGCTTTCCGTCGGACAGCTGGGATCATTCAGACTACTACTGTGACTTCGCCAGAGACAGCTGCGACGCGAGCCGTACAGACGGCCTAGCGAGAACCGGCTGCCGCTGAAAGGCAAGCGTGGACTGCTGCTGTTGCAGATGCTCAATGCGCTGCGTGAAAAAATCGACGAGCTGCTTATGGACCGATGGCAGCGTTCGCAGTTCTGCCGATATCCACCGAAGCCGTTTCCGCCAGCCGCGCCGATGCCACGTGGCGAGAACGTGTTGCAACTGGACTGCTGCGCCAGATCCATGAGCACGGTTTCGGAGTAACTGGGAATGAGTTGTTGGTTGGAGCGTATGTGCCACTCGAGCTCCGTGCTGTCGATGGTGTTGACCCGAGGGATGCGGTGGCAAAACGGACGCTCATCCAGAGGCGTAACAGCGACGTAGTCGAACCCGAAAAGCTTCTCCACGTGATAGTGAACATACGCCGTGCGGTACTCCATCAAGACCCGCAACGGCCAGGATAAAGTCAACGCCGCCGCCAACCAGAAGCTGCACTGCGATGCATACCAAGGCAAGCGATCCGGATCCGCAAAAGCAAGCATGTATTCCTTAAACTCGACGTTTTTTAGATGCATCCCTTCACGTGCTTCCATATAATCATCCAATCCTTCGTTCTCGGTGAAGAACCGCGCTCTTTGCGTCAAATAGGAGTTCTCGGATTCGACATTGGCGAAACTAAAGCACTTAGTGAAGCGCAGCTTAGTCACTGGAAACCCTTCCAGTCCTGTGAGGTGTCTCGAGATGTCTTTAACCCCACAGTTCCCGTAATCGAACTCGGCCTCCGCGACGTGGGTGTTGACGCGCTCGTGGTAAACCTGCGTGGTCGTGTAGGCGTCGCCGTTGCGGTACCGCGTCACTTGTCTCGTCCGGCGTATGTAGTGGTAACTTATAGCCTTCCACCAGATGCATGGCGTGGCTTGTTGCATGCGTTGCACGCGCTCGGCGACGCTCTCCAGGTCTACTTTAAAATGGAGTTTGTTGCGCGAATAGCAGTGCCAACACTCCACCAGGTAAACCATGTAGAGCATGACAAGGAAGGCCACCGGGATGTAGATGTAGCCGTTGGAACAGGGACTGTCGTGGTACAGCATGGACTTGCCTTTGAAAGCACTGTCGAAGGTGAGGCGTGTGACCTTCGTGACCTGGCACCAGGTCATCGCGATTACACAGCAGTACATCAGCAGTGAGAGGAGGAGGCATTTCCAGTGTGAGTCACGGCACAGAGACTTGCTCAAAGACTGCTTTACGGGTCGTTGCTGTAAGATATGAACAATAAAGAGAAAGAGAGAGGTAAAAACAAACACCAATGGTTCTATGAAGAACTTTTAATCTTTCCTATTCAGAAATGGTTCTCTAGTGGAGAAAGGTTCTTTAGATGTTCTTCACACTAAGAGAAAATGGTTCTTTCAAGAGCTGTGGATTGAACGGTTGTTTGGGGAACCAAAAATGTTTTATACGATTTAAGGTGAAACATGAGTGTACTGCTTCAGCACTCTTAAAAATAAAGCTTCAGTATTGTCATCGATGATTCCATGAAGAACTTTTATAATCCATGGAAACTTTCAGTTTGACAGAAGGTTCTTTAAAGTGGACAATAGTGCTTTAGATTATTAAAATGCAATTTGCATAGGTTTTCTAATAACTGTTCACTGAGAGGGGCTTTAGGGAAACAAAAATGGTTCTTCTGCGGCAACACTGCAGAAAAAAAAAGTTTAAAGAGTTTTAACATTCTTTTAAATTTCTTCACATCTTTCTTAAGAAGATTTCTGTGAATTCAGCCCCAGGACTCTAAACATAGGAAGAAAAAGCAATTGATTAATTGGAAGGATTTGAGGCAAAATTCAAATATCATATTCATGCTGAACAAACTTCTCAGGCTTTTATTTAGCTGTTTCTGGAGTATGTGATTGCATGGCTGTCTTATGCCCTTAACATGGCAGCTGCCATTAAATAATTGATGATGTTCTTCCATAATTATCCGCTCTACCTTTTACCCTGGCCCTTGGAGCCGCTCACGACCGCAGCTCTCAGCGGGAACCGCAGCACTTATGACAAGTAGCCCTTATGAAGTATTTCTCAGCCATTAATATACAATGCATTATACTCTCATTTGTTTGTCTCCCCTGACATTCTTTGTTATTTGAAGGAGTTCTGTTCTTCTGAGTGGGAGATCCTATAAAATCAGTGCGAGGTGATAGATTATATTTATATAATTATATTTATATGTCCTGTGATCAGCAAGCATCACTTGCATTCAGTAATGACTGATTTCATGAACCTTAAATGGGAAAAAGACTGAATAAAAGATGGATTAAAAAAGGCTTGACTTTCTTTAAAAACAAAAAGGACTTCTCTGATTTTGCAAAAAAAAAAAAAAAGAAATGTAATCAATAACCTGGAGTCATCAGTGGACCAGTGAGTTTGAGGTTTTACAGAAAAATGATGGTTCGTGAAACATGATGATATTGACCAAATATCAAGGAATGACTGAGCAAGCATCAGAACTGTATTTAAAAGTTGAAGCATGTCTTTTTTTGAAAGAATAAAGTTATTTTGCATGGTTAGAATTAACCAAAACACCCCAGGGTTATTGTTGTTAACAAAACTATTTAGTTTAAAACTAGTTTTTATCAATATTTTGAATTAGATTTAGTTTTTTATGTTTTTCTGTTTTAATTATGTTACATTTTTAGTAATTGTGTGTGTGTGTGTGTGTGTGTTAGTGGGCTACATAATTTTTGTTTCAGTTTTTGTCAATTTAGTACATCGTTAAAAATTAAAATGTGGAATGTTTTTTTTTTTTTATCTTTTAAAATATCTCCGATAAAGTTTATTTTATTTCAAGTAATGCAAGGTTATTTTACAGATTATTTTTGGATATTTTATGAACTATAAGAACCCTGGCAGCCAAAACAACATTTCACATTTTTGTTTAATTTAACTTGAAGCACTTAAATGACTCAATCTAAATAAATTTAAACTAGACCAAAACTTAAAAACTACAGATATATTTAATAATACTAAATAAAACTAATAAAAATTACAAAAACAACAGAAATGTTGTACTATATCTAATTCAAACTAAACTAAACCTAAACATTACAGTTAAACAAATCACTTTTCATGGACTAAAAGTGTTCATGCTCATCATTTCTAGCCACTAATTATTGAACGGAGAGCTTTCAGTGAGCAGAGGCGCATTTTACACTTAAACACTTCTGAGGAAATAATGATCAAACCAGTTAATCACCATCTTTCAGCAGCCAAATGAAGTGAAGGGCATGTGATGAGAAAACACATTTCCTCACACTCTTAGGTTAACTGTGGTTAAGTTGAAGCTGAAGCACTAGGGATGAATCTGTTCTCTAAAGCACTTCAGTGAAACAAAGCCTCTGTATTGTGCTCAAGGCCGAGGCCCGAGGCTGTGTCAGACGGTCCCAGTGAAAACTCACACTCTTATATAGTGAGGACTCTCTGCTGCTGTGGCTCTGTATATTTTGGGAGGTGCAAGCGAGGCGTCCCACTTTCATTCGGACTATTTTAGCGCTCTGGTGTTTAGTAACGTGACACAACAGAGGCTGACCTCACTGCCAATTCATGAGGTTTAGATCATCAGGGAGGCCCTAAACTGCTGCTAACATGTAAGTTAGAACTTCATAAGCAAACAAAGTTAATTATCAAAGCAAAAAAAAAAATATAAAAAAAAAATAACAAAAAACAAAAATAAAACTCACTGATTTAATACAAAAAAAAGCTCACATTTCACACCAAAATGTAAATAAAGAAGAAAAAAGAAAAAACCTGTAATAAATAATTATAAAGACATATAATTTATGTAAATAAATCATAAAAATTATTTAAAATGATAACATTTTTGCAAGTTTTGTACATTCATTTCATAAAAATTAAGCATACTCTTAAAAGAAACAAATATTGTTATTAATACTAATAATATAATTCATTTAAATAAATTATACAGTAATTCAAGAATTATTTTAATAAAATATTTTACTATTTTTTTATTCTTTTAACAACAATCAAGCATACTGTTACATTTAAATTATACTATAAATTATATAATATTAAAATCGTATATAAGAAATTATTTATACTATAATTCAGTAAGTAGTTTAATGAAGTATTCTAAAAAATAAATCTTAAATTTTAATCATACTCTAAATTATATAATTATTATATATTATTATTATTTTTTTTTTTTATTTAACATATTTAAAAAAAAAATATAATTTCAAAAAATATATATAAAATTATGCTAAATAAATTCCAAAAATAAAATCTTTTAAAAAATATTTTTAATCATTTTGTTTTTTAATTATTACAATAGTGGGGATGCTAAAGTCATAAAACATAAATATATTTAAAAATGTAAGCAATGTTTTATAGTGGTATTTTATATAATTTTATTTATGTACGAATTTATATTTTATAGATTTTTTTTACATTTATTTTGATTTGGTGATGAAATATGACCATGACATGAAGTTTCCTGAGATTCACTCTGTTACTGTCTGCCACTAGATTGAACGTGTAATTGGTTTATACAGTCTATTATTACAGTAGTCTACACTAGATATGAATCTTTGTGTTTCACTCACCTACACACACACACACACTCACACATTCCCCCGCATGTTACCGTCAATTAAACATAAATTGCACTGCATTAATTAGCCTTTCTGAAACACAGAGTATGCCGTTCTCTTCTGTCGCGGTGTGTAACAAAGGTTTTGCCTCACCGCTTCCCGCGGCGCGTCCGTCTGCTCGCGGAGGACATCAACAGCGCTGCTGTCCGTCACCGGAGCCGCTGGAGACATGATGAAGAAGATGATCATGTGTCATCCATCCTCACGGTGCATCACGGATCCTCAGCGAGGCAGCATCCTCAAGAGTCCGCGGAGGAACAGATGCTGGAGGGACTGCTCGCTCTCCGGACAACCGCGAGCATTTCCCTCGGGATTCGTGTTTCGGATATAAAAGTAGCGAATCCGAGCCGCGGAGAGACGCAGAAACCGTGTGGAAATGCGAAGCGCGTCCACATCCACGAGAGCACGTGAACGCCGAGTGAATGACAATGAATCCACAGCTCAGATCCAGGTAACGAGAGAGAGAGAGAGAGATACAGAGAGAGACTGAGAGAGAGAGAGAGACTGAGAGAGAGAGAGATACAGAGAGAGATGGAGAGAGAGAGAGAGATACACAGAGAGAGAGAGAGATACAGAGAGAGATGGAGAGAGAGAGAGATCATGAGAGAGATGGAGAGGGACAGAGAGAGAGAATGAGACAGATACAGAGGGAGGGAGAGAGAGAGAGAAAGAGTGTGAGAGAGGGAGAGACTGAGATACATGTTTTTGTTGCATATATATCTGTTCTAAATTTAATGTAAACTATGCTTTGGCAATACATTGTAACAATTGTCATGCGCACATATTGGATTGAATTGAATTGATACAGAGAGGGAGGGAGAGAGAGAGAGAGAGAGAGAGAGAGAGAGAGGGAGGTGTTGTTTATCTATCCCATGTCGTCTCTGCTGAGGATCCTATACGTGACCTTGACTTAATTTCTCTCATTTCTTATATAAATGTTATTTAGTTTTCCTCACCATGACTAACTAGTGTAATTAACATGATACTCAATTTAATTAACTGTAAAATTTTATTTATTTATATCATAGGATGTATACGTTTTTATAATAATTTGTTCTATTTATTTTATCAAAACAAAATTGTTTTATCCAGTTAAAATTAACATTTATTAGAAACATATATTTGTATTTTCTGCACAATATTAGCCTGTCAATAATAGCCAGTTTGCATCTCCCTGTTCATTATCATAAAATGGGTTACATAGCCTAAAATAAAAAAAAATACATAAATTCTGCACAATTTTATTTTGGAATTTATTCATATAATTTTATATATTATTTTATTCTATTCATTTTATCAAAATAAAATAATTTTAGCCAGTTAAAATAAAAATGTATCAAAAGCATAGCCTACATTTTGCTTGTATTTTTCAGCACAATATTTTGCAAGTTCCTGTTTATCACCATAAAATGGATCATACTTAGAATAAAAAAACAACAAATTCTGCACATGGTTATTTTATAATTTATTCATATAAGCTATACATTTTCTAATTTCTTTCATTCTTTTTTTTTAAATCAAAATACAATTATTTTATTTAAAAAAAGACATTATATTTGTATTTTCAGCAGAATATCAGCCTATTAATAATACCTAATTTGCATGTTCCCATTCATCACAAAAATAGAACATAAAAAGTCTAATTCTGACCATTTAATTTTATTTTTATATAAAATAATATATATTTAACATAATTTATTCTTTTTATTAAAATCAAGAAAACGGTGTTGTCAATCATTCCAATCTTAAACAATGCTTTGCTCTTTCTGACGTCACAATTAAGGGTCTGACGTCATAATCAACTGGCAACACGGTCTCTTCCAGTCTTATCTTTACTGTTCTGCACAAATATCGACTGTAAAGAATGTGTGGTACCACCTTATTTTAAAAACGTGATTGTCACTATATGACCTGTTCGTTTCAGATGACATAAGCCTAATGAAAGTCTTCTGTCCAGTATTATATTATATCATTTTGTCGATATCTGTCAGATCATTAGTGCTATAATGACTCCATCAGTGAGCTACCACGCATGATACAGAATTTAAAGATGGGCTACAGCGCCACCTTTTGTTATTGTTGGTAACGACAGCATTGAAGATAAATTACAAAATCTGTTTATGTATGAGCATGTGTAACGAATGCTTGTACGTCGTTTAGACATTCAAAACAAGTTGTTAGTAGTAGCCTATATAATGGTGGTAAGTAACACCAACAAAAAGAATAGTTAGTCTATAGTTTCAAACTATTGTTTTATTTTTGTCAGACAAACACATTCACGACAGGGGATGCATGCCTAAATTAGTCTCAAAGAATACATTTTTAAAAGTTTTGGGGCATTTTTATTCTTATAAATCTCAATTAGCCTATCTAAAAATGCGTCATGAGATATTTAGCATTGTATAAAGACATTTTTATGGTTAGTTGAATAGGCTATCCAGTGTATATTTATTATTTTTTCCACAATCACATAAATTTGATGAATTTCATGTGATTCTGTCGACATGTGCATGCAATCTTGGGAAACCCATAAATGTCCAGACTGAAGTTTTGTGTTGCATTTTGGGGTTTAGATGAAGGACTTTGTAAAGCATGTCGGGTCAAGTCACAGGTGGTTTTAGGAAGCTGTTGGGAGTCCAAAACTGAGAACAGGTCTGTAGTTGAGGTCTTTCAGGAGAGTCCATGGGGTTGTCAGGCTGTGTTTGGATTGGATGGTAATGATGTGGGTTTGCCACTCCCTGTGGGGAATTCCCACTTTAGCCGGATTGAAAGCCGCCTTGACTCCGCCTCCGGTGCGCTTCACATTACCGCCAGCAGCTTCACAGCAGTTTCATTAACTCTGAGTTCGGCTCGCGCACTTTAGCTCAACCTGACTTTAAAAAGCGGGCAGCGGAGTCACCGGTGGTGGGATGAGAAACAAAAGCGAATGTCTCTGGTGTCATAATGTCACGGTGATTTTGCGTTTTTACATCGCTACATTTATATACTGACGATACGCATCGAAGCTTCGAAATGTCGCGAAGCGGCGACGAGAAACAAGGCAAACTCGATTTCGACGAAAGTCGGATTGACTCCGGAATCGACTCGTACAAATCGATACCCAGAGAACAGGACGGGATTTCAGTCAGCTCTGAGGATAAAGATAAAAACTGTGTTACAGATGAGAGACTGGACTCTGCTTACGTCTCTACGTCGTTGACCGTGGACAGTTTGGGGGATTTTATCGAGAAATGCAGCATTTCTGAATGTGAAAGAGCGTCAGACTGTGAATACACTGAAGAGGAAGTCAATTTCTTAACCACTGTTACAGAAGATGGAGACACGTACGTTTATAAAACTCCCCTTCATTGATAAGTTCCCATGCATGACCTGAGTGCAGCTCAAATGTGTGTTTGATGTCAAAATATTGGCTATTTGTGAGTTTAATTAACGCGCAATAAGATCCCGACTCGAGGCTGTTCATAGACACGCGCGCCGCGGAGTAACATTATACAACACGTTCTAGATGCTTTATTCTAAAATGGCTTATGCATGATAAATAATATAATTTAAAATTGTAAAATATTAAGGAAACAAGTTAAAGTTAACACTTTTTGAAAGGCATTTTTAGGGTGTCAAGTTAATAGTTTAGGCGCTGCACAGTGATTCTGTCACAGGTGTTTCGTTAATAAGTGCTAAAAATAATTAAGTGAAATAAATGTACCCTTCACCATTTTAATGTAGCCCCTATTTGATTAATGTTTTGATTTCATTGCAACATTTCCGTTATGCCAGGGACTATATTTTCTAGCGGAAGAATGGAACTTGAACTTGAACTGAAAAAGTGTATTTTTAGTATTTAAAAATAAAATGCATTTATTTTATAAAAGCAATAAGGCACTTTAAAACGTGTATTGTGAACATAATCAAGCTCAAAGGGGTTGCAGATAGGCCTATATTTGTATCTTGCTTACTTTAATCCAAAACAATGCAATGATTTAGGTGCCATAGCCAAAATGTCTAAATGCAGACAAAGAAAGAAAGTGTGCGTTCTTAAAAGTGTCTAAATGTGATGTATGTTAATTCATAACAGGGGATAAAATAAGTTAGCTAGCAGCCTTCTTTAGTGTCTTCTTTTATAGTGTAATTTTAATCCAGGAACTCATTTTTAATGTGCTTAAATTCATATTCAAACAAAACTTACTCTCTGCAGCTTAAAATGCTCGGCTGATGGATTTATAGATGGCATGGAGATGAGTGGTGTTCAGAAAGTGTGCAGGATATTGCTTCAACCCTTTACTCACACTTAATAACCTAGATTTTGTTTTGCAAGGCATTAAATGTTCATTTAACACGTTATGTTGTCAAACAGAGAGGATAGGGAGTCTTTGGGAATCTGGCATTCAGTGTAAAAAGTTTAACTGGATGAGCGAAACGATGAAGTCTGTAGTATGAGTTTTCATAATTGAGACCCATATAACTTTAAATAATGATGGCTTTGAATAATAACTTACAATGCACTTTATTAATTTTGAAGTGCAAGTGCAAACAAATGAAGGAGCTCAATTTTAAATGCACATTCATTTGAGTAAATTAAGTAAAACAATTAAAATGGATTATTCTTTTCAAAAATGGTCAACTATTGGTAGACAAGAAACTAACATAAAAAATGGTCCAAGTTGATGAATTTTACAGCCTGTTTTAGTTTGTTGAGTGACACATTCTCATGTGACCGATGAAGTTTTGATTACAGTAGCAGGCTTTTCTGTTTAAACACTACAGTCAGTTAACAGACGTCTAGAAACTGGATCTGCCGTTTATGGCGCATGAGAAGAAGAAAGCAGAAGTATGCAGACAAGCAGTGGAATTCCCCTCGTTGGGTCAGAGAGCACGTTGTGATGGCAGCTTTTTGGAAAGTGCAAGGCCTTTGTTATAAATACATACTGTATTCGTGTGCTTTTAATAGTTATTTACCCCAAAAACACGTGTCAGAAACATGTTTATGCAAGCTGTGACCTTTACACCAGATCGTGGTTCAACCTGTAACGTATATGTTCAAAAACAAACGCAAACATTCACCGCACAAGTGGGCACATACACACGGCTTGGTTAATGTCAACCTGCTTTCATTTCTGCATTCAAACCAGGATGTAAATACGGTTGTTATTTTGAGAACACCTCGCATTTTGATTCATCTTGAATCTTATAGTGACCTGCTAAGATTTACCTTTGGCCTGCTTTTGTTGCTGTTGCAAGAAAAAAACTCCTTTGTCTTTTCCCTGAATGTCATCAGAGTGGAGAAGATGCTTCTAAAGAAATCCCCAGGCACCCCGGAAGAGCAGATATACTAAGGAAACTTTTGAGGAGTAGTTCACCAAAAAACAAACCATTTACAATTAGTTCCAAGAGTTTTTATCAAAATAACTTTAAGTTCCTCATAGTGCATGTTTTCATGGTGGACTCTCATAAATAAGGCCCATATAAATGGAACTAAAATGATGTCTTTGAGTAATATTTGAACTATCTGAATGATAATTAACATAGCTCTACATTCCTGTTGCATTACAAGCAGGGCAGATTACTTACAAATTGTAGATTAGAAATTACATGATGAATATGATCTGGATTGGACATTAGGGATGTAGTATGACTACTTTTAGATTGCTAACGCATTTATCGCATATAATTGAATGTGATTATTGTGTACTATTGTGTAAAAAAACAAAGAAAAGAGTAGGGATGTAATGATTAACCACGAACCGGTTGTAAATTGATTCAAATATGTGACGATTCAAATCGGTTGCGATGCTAAACAAATTGCTATTTAATTAGGGGTAGGAGTTTATATGAATGTATGTCTGAGGGGAACTTTATTGTCTTTAGAAAAGTTTAGATGGTATTTTTTTTATTTTCCTCTTGCCTCTGTATAATGCATATTAAAGTTCATAAGTGCAGCGCTGCTTTGTTTACAGCGGTAACCAAGGAAACGCTTTAAGCTCCACCTGCTGGCAGAGAGTGAATCTGCGTCTCGGTCAGCTCGTCTGCTGTTTCTGTTTCATGCAGATGTTTTTTTATGTATAGATTCACAAAACTGAAGTCAAACCATTCTGTTTTTGCTTCAAATTTCGAAATGATACAATCTAATTTAGATTAAAAACTGCTCATGTTGCATGTATGCAGCGTCTTTGTTTGGATCATGATTAAAATGCAGTGGTTGACCCTCATTTTAAATGGAAAGAGCACAGACAAAGCCTTATTTTGTTTATATGAAGAGGTTTATTTTATTTGTGTTATTTATTTGATTTGGGGCTTGTTTTAAAATTTCTATTTAGTTTTGTTATTTACATTATATTTAAATTTTGTTATTTAGCAGACGCTTTTATCCAAAGTGACTTACAAATGAGGACAATATATTATATAGTATATAGTATATTATTGTGCTATATTTCAATTTCACAAAGAATCGTGCAGCATTTTGTCCAAGCAATAATAAAAGGACACATTTAATTTATACTTTGCCTTAAATCTCATTTTGTTAAAAATCGTGAATCGAATCGTTAGTTGAGTGAATCGTTGCATCCCTAGAAAAGAGAGAAAAAAATATTTCCTTTACCAATATCATGAAATGCATTAAATGTTACATTACAGCAGGGTTTTCATGAAACGCTAATAATTAAAGAAATCATAAAAATGCCAAAAACCTTGGGAATCCCTATATTTTATGAAGAAACATTAATAAATATGACCAAAGTCTTCCAGGTTTGAAATCTTTTTGTCCAGACTTCCAATATTAATAATTAGCGAAGGTCACTGGATATGTTGTAGACACAGCATTACACAGCTATGCATTGCTAGTGTTTAGTAACTTCAATATTTATTCAAATATTGTGCACATATGCACTATACAGAACGGCCCCAGTCCCCATCCACTTTCACTGTGTGGGAAAAGAACAGCGTGAACACTCTTCAAACTCTCTCCTTTGGTGTTTCACAAAACAAGGTCACTAGGTGGAATAAATGATGGCCGAATTTTAGTTTTTTTTGGGGAACTGAATCTGTTAATTTCATATGCAGCGAAACTATATGATTCACGAACGATTTACCACAATCAGATTGATGAGACTGAAGTTGCTCTCACATTATGTTCATGCTGAAACCACTCGCTTCTACCTGCTTCCTTCTGGCTTACAGTAAAAGTGAAGACAAGGTTATCGCGTGTGGGGAAAGAAGCCGAGAAATCACACACCTGCGAGGAAACACGGCAGCAGGAGGAGGATGGGAAAAAAAGATCAATTAATGTTCCTGCATGCATCATTTACTGGACCTGTCTGTGACTCATCTGAGAGCGAATGGATTTGTTTCATGCAACCAGCAAAAAACATGTCTGGGTCATATTTTAGTCAAGAAAAGAGAAAGTATATTTTGCATAAAGAAAACAAAATCTATTTTTAGGACACTTGATTATGTGTTGTTGAAAAACTTCCTTATTTTCCTTATGCAAAATGCAATTTTTATTATTATTCTTTTTTTAGGATGAAATGTGACCTGGACGTGTTTTCTTGAGATTCACTCAACTGCAAATCCCTCGCTTCATTTGCAACATTTCCATTTTGGTGTCTTCACATCTCATCTGTGTTTTAAATCAGCTGCGCTGTCATTTTGGTAGGGTTTTAGTAACCAAAGCAGCTCCCTCTGAAGGGTTTTTATCGTTCGATAGCAAGACGATCGCTGATACGAATGCTTTTATAATGCACAAAAGTTCCAGTGTTGCGCAATGGCTGAATACACTTTTGTGTGGCATATTTCTCAGTATCGTTCGCCCTATTTTTTCCATCACACATTATGAAATGTGCTGCTTTTAGACTGCGGTTTGCTTGATAGTTCCTTCCCCTAACCGTTGGCTCTGCTTCAGCTTTTAACCAGCGACTTTTTTTTTTGTTTGTTGGTGTGTCTGTGTTTTCTAGGATTCTCCATCTGGCCATAATCCACGAAGAGGAATGTTTTGCACGTCAACTGATCGACCTGTTTCCTCCAGATCTGATGGATATTCAGAACAACTTGTATCAGGTATCTTGTCAGGAATCTCAATTGCGTAACAAATTCTGTTGCATTCAGTGGATTGGTAAGCGATTTCTACAGAAACCCGTTCTGCTCGTGTTTCATGAATAAGACCCTGAAGGAATAGAAAAGCTGTTGTAATGATTTTGGTTATTTTTGTTTCCCCTTTGAGGGAAACTCCCTGAGTGCGAATCAAAGAATGATGGTGGTTTATTACACTCGTTTGACAGCCTCGCTTTCAATTGTTATTTTGAAATTTGGGGTTTATCCGGTGACAACAGACGAGGGGCTTTCTGAAGAAACCCCCTACGCAGACTATAAGTGTGATTGTTATAGTTAGAAGACCAAAATGAACCATTTATTGACTTTTTTTTTTGTTGGCATTTTGGTAAAAGGAAGCTGTGGCCGAGTCAACAGACTGATTAATATTCACAGTCATGGAAATATCAATGAATTACCCTCTAAAGCTGTGTTAACCATTCAAGGTGTGATGTAATATCTAAAATAACCACAGATGATTATTATGATTACTCACAAATTCACTGTGGAAAGTGGTGATGCACCTCTGGAATATCTGTAGCTAGATGAATGGACTCATGCGTAACTTTTCACATCATAATACATCATTTTTTGGGGAAAGAACATGATAATTTTCTTGCTTTGAATAAAAAGAAACATTAAGGGGTTTTCTTTGCTAAAAATGCATGCATTTGAGTGTCCAAACTGTGATTTCCAGCCTCAATCTCGCTGGGATAGGAACACAAGTGTTTCTTAATGTGCTCTGCTCTAATATATTTTCTCAGAAATCATGAAAGATAGAAATGCATTGGTCAAAAGGGTGGGATCACTAGACATTGTGGATCTCATCCAAAAATGTGACCTTTCTTGTTCAAAATTCTCTAGTAGTCAATATTAACACTGATTCACTCGTCTAGCCTTAGATTACAGTCAATTTGAAATCAAAATCAGCCCTGTTTATCATCAGTGATTCACCAGTACGTGTTATTCAGAGAAAGAAAATGTCGTCATCTTTCATGAAATGTAATAACTTGCTCCACCTAAAGAACAACTTTCCTTTTCTGGAAAGGGAAAACCCCCGGCATCCAGTCGATTCCTGATGGATAAAAATCACACAATCTCTTCCTGCATTAAATATCCTGTTTAGGCCCAAAATGTCACATTATTGAAGTAAAACTAAAAGCTTGCAAACACTGTTTTTGATGTTAGTTGGGTTTATTAGATAAGAGGATGTCAGATTTGGGTCAGACGGTCTCAAAGCACATTTGGGTGTGAGTGTAAAGAAAACGGAGCGCAAATCTGACAGTCAGCACTTAAAGCTGTGAGTAATACTGGTGCTGCTGCGCTTTTACCAAAAGCCACGTAATCAACTAAGGCCAGGCCATTGGACATATTACTCACATGTTTCCTTTTGACACAGTCAGTGTGTAACTCCCAGATTGAGTAAACCTGTGCATGGTCCCTCTTCTTAGGAATAAATGAACCCCAGTTCTTATTCTCCTTCCTGGATGTGATTTAAATCACAAGGGTCTGTGTAATGCTCTTGCTAACCCACACAGGCGCACTGTCAGATCGAGCAAGATGCCCTGAAGCTTTGGGGTTGTAATCTTTGCATTTGAGACACGGGGACCGTCCCCAGACTGCACATAACCCAACATATCCGGTTGCATTAAAAAATGAAACCATACTTTGGTTCACATGAACGCTTTTGGCAGATTGGGTTTATATTAATTAAAAAATAAATAAAAAATATATATATATATATATATATATATATATATATATACATACATACACACACACACACACACAAAATAAATATTTGATAATAAATAAACTTTTGTGTGTGTGTGTGTGTGTATGTATGTATGTATGTATATGTGTGTATAAAATAATATGTATATTATTTTGGTATACATATAGCTTAATATAATATAAAAATATGTACAATAAATATTATTATATATGAAGAGTTTATTTGCAAAAACAGATAACTCTTTTTTTTTTATAATTTTCAAAAATCATGTTTTTTTTTATCATGTTTGTTATATTGTGTTAGCAGTATTTTTTTTTAGCATGAACATGATTTTTGAAAAATCTGATTTTGCAAATGAACTCTTATTTATTATTTATATATATACACACACATTTTTATTATTTCATTGTTAAAAAAAATACATTATACAAATTTATACATAATGTATACATATTAAAATAATTATAATTATATAATTAATTATTTTAACATGCATATAGCTTAATGATAAACTGATGATTTTAATCTAAGTAGTATGATTTATAAAAATAATGAAATACACACACATTGTTCTGTAATTGTTTATACATATATTTTATTTATTATAATTTTTTTAATGTATTTTAAACACACACTTATTTATTTCAATTATAATTTTATATATATATATATATATACATATATATATATATATATATATATCTATATATATTTTTTTTTTTTATATATATATATATCAGTAGTTGTTAGTATTTTGTCATTACAGAAAAACACTATATGTCCAGGATCAGATCTGTTTTCATGTGAGCGTGCAGTGTTTTTGTCATTAGCCAGGACACTACATAACAGCGTTTTATCCGATGCTTACTTAATTCTGCTATTTGTAGACGCCGTTGCATCTGGCCACGTACCTGAACCAGCCCCCCGTAGTGAAGGGCCTTGTAGAAAAGAGGGTCTCGCTGGAGCTCCAGGACCAGGAGGGAAACACCCCTCTCCATGTGGCGTGTGAGCACGGATTCTGGGATTGTGCCAATGAGATGATCCACAACGCCTCGCCCAGCAAACTCGCCTACGTGCTGGAAGCACAGAACTGGAGAGGTGAGAGTCATCACGTTCGTCAGTGAACTGAACAGCGCTGTACTGGGCCTCGCTGAGTGTGTAGCGTTTGTGCTCCAGACATGACCGATTCCTCAAATCTTGTGTTTTGTTGTAGCAACGTGCTCAAAACACCCTCAGAAGCGCACTGTAGCCTAACATGCACAGATAAACATACAGAATCTATTTTTGTGTTTTTGTGGCGTGTGTATTGGGAAGAGTCATCTTGAGAAACGCAGTCACACTTCTGTGACGTTGGTTTCTTCCCTTGTGTTGATTCTGACTGGATCATGAGGTTTTTGAGTGAACAGAAACGGTCGTGTCAGAACAAGGAAGTTGGCAGCAAAAAGTGCCCTGGAGTTTTTCCATGTTGTCATGAACTTCCAGTATCAGCGTTTCATCACGTCATCATCATTCAGTTTCATTTTAGGAAATGCATTCTGACTGCTTTTTATAATACTTCAAGATGATCACTTTACTGTATTGATAAAAAAAACATAGAGAAGAAATACATTTCATTTTTGGATAGCAATGTCATGAAATGCATTAAACATTGCATTACAAGAAGGTTTTTCAAACTGGGCTTGCGAGTTGATAAAAAATAAAAAAAATAAAAAAAAATATATATATAAGCTAAATATATTTTAAAAAGCTAATAAAATTGATAAAAGCACATATTTGCTAAAATTAAATAAATTAAATTTAAAAAGAAAATAAAATAAAAAAAAACAAATATTTGCTAAAATTAAATAAATTAAAACTGAAAATATAAAAATAAGTTAATAAAATATTAATACTACAATTGTATATAAATAATACTAATGCTGTTAATGTTGTCTTGTATAATGAGTGATGGATTGTCTTGATTATTCATTTGCATGAGTACAAAAGCACTCAATATAACTAAAATTATACGGCTGACTGTATCCTACAGAAACTAATAAAAATGGCAGAAGCACATAATGGTAGTAACTTAAAAAAAGCTGCATAGAAAAATGATGAAAACATCCTTAACACCCTCGCAATTGCGTAACAACATGCTCAAAAACACCACAGAAACTAAATGAAATGACTAAAAGTTAAATAAAAACACTCAGAAACATGGTTCGCACATTTATTTACTTGACCTTTGTGAATATAGTCCATGTTAAGTGTTATGACACACAGTTGGATTTTAAGAAAGGAAAATTAAATGAGGAATTAGGCAGAATCAAGAAATTATATATTATATAATCATGTAATCCATAAAATGTGTAGTGTATTTATTTATCATCTGAAAGCTGAATAAATAAGCTTTCCGTTGATGTATGGTTTGTTAGAACAGGACAATTATTTAAAAATCTGGAATCTGAGGGTGCAAAAAAAATCTAAATATTAAGAAAATCATCTTTAAAGTTGTTCAAATGAAGTTTTTAGCAATGCATATTACTAATCAAAAATGAAGTTTTGATTTATTTATGGTTGGACATTTACACTTCATTGAACATGATCTTTACTTAAGACTAATGCTTTTTGGCATAAAAGAAAAATATATAATTTTGACCCATACAATGTATTGTTGGCTATTGCTACAAATATACCTGTGCTACTTAAGACTGGGTCCAGGGAGGTGTAAAGTATGGGCTGTGCTGTTGCTCTGCAGGTCTGACGTGTCTCCACGTGGCTGTGCTGCACAAGCATCATCGTCTCCTGCGGCTGCTGATGAAGAGCGGAGTGGATCTGAACATCCAGGTGAGCTGCTGCCGCTGATGTGTTGTGTGAAGTGGAAGCCTTCAGTCTCGTGACCAAGCGTCTGTCTGGTTCCTCCTCAGGAGGGGACGAGCGGGAAGACGGCGTTACACGTGGCGGTGGAGCTGCACGACGCGCCGGCGGTGAACCTGCTGCTCAACAAAGGGGCCAATGTAGACGCGGCCATGTTCAACGGCTGCACCGCGCTGCATCTGGCCGTGGGCCGCCAGGACGCCGCCATCGCCAACCTCCTGTGCCAGGCTGGAGCCGACAAGATGATCAGGAACATGGAGGACGAGACGGCCCTGGATCTAGCCGACGGCAATGATGATGTGAGGAGAACCAAATTACATTATTATCTGACAAAAAAAGCTTAAAAGTTAAAGAGTCAGACAGCAGATTGTGCCTCTTTCAGTCTCAACCAGCCCTATATCAATGCTGTTATTATTGTTAATTAAAACTAAAACTGTTTTTGATCATTGAAATAAGCCTGAAATAAAATGTGTGTGTGTGTGTGTATATAGATATATATATATATATATATATATATATATATGTATATATGTGTATATAATATATGTATATATGTATATAATATATGTATTAATATAATGTATTATGTATATATATATGTATATGTATATATGTATATGTATATATGTATATATGTATATATGTATATGTATATATGTATATACATTCACACACACACACAAACACACACATACAGCATTAACTGTATACACACACGTGTATATATGATATATATATATGACCTTTATGTATTGTGTATATATACTGTATATAGGTATATATTTTTTTTACTTCTCTAATGAGACACTAAATGACTAAAAATAACATTTTAAAAAATAAACTAAATTTGTATCCGAATAAACGTAGTTTTCTTATGTTTGTTTTTATTTGTAATATTTTGTGTGCTTGATACTAAATATTCTAAGTATTATCAATAAATATTTTTTACTATAATAACATTAACTTTATTATATTTGTATATATTTTAAAATGAATCCTATTAATTTGGAATTCTACTATTATAAAGACTTCAATGTTTAAACTTATTTTAACATTTGGTATGTTAAATACTAAATTTCCCAAGTGTTATCAAGAAATATTCATTTATTATTAATAATTATAATAAATATTAATCCTATTATTATTTGCATTTTATAACGAACAATAATTTCCATTAAAAAGTACAGTGTTACAATACAATGTTTCATTTAATAGTTTTACAAATATATTAAAAAATGAACCTTACCAAACTAAAGTAGAAGTGCCAAAGTACTCATAACTAAAATTACTAAATAGTGCTAAATTATTCAAATTATTCATATTTTATAAAGCTAAAGAAAATGTTTAAAAACAACAAAAACTAATAAAAATGGCAAAAGCACATAATAACGCATCTAAAAATACTGCATAACATGTTCAAAAATACTGTAGAAACTATTTGAAGTAAAAAGTTGAAGTTTAAATACGAAAATTACTATTAATTACTAATTAAAAAAATAAATTAAATAATAATATAAATGAAAGCTAAACAGAATAAAAAATATTAATAAAAATGACAAAGAACAAAACAAAAATGAATCAAATTAAAGCTAAAAATATAAGTTAAAGAGATAAAACAATAATAAACAAAATATTAATGAATTCTATAAAAGTGCAAAAATATTAATAATGTTGTTTATAATGTCTTGCATAATGAGTGATAGATTATGTGTTGATTATTAGTGTGTGCATGATGTGCAACCAATACATTAAAGCATTAACTGAGCCTGTGCACTGTACAGCAGCATACAGTAAATGCATTCGCTCGGTCAGCTCTGCATTAGAAATGGGATGATGTGGTCACCGCTTCTCCTTTTGCTTTTGCAGATTTTGGCCTTGTTCCCCTTCGACGACATTCAGATCATGGGCAGGACTGTCATGAGCTTCTCCTGAACAGGCCAGCGGCACGTTCTTCAGCTTTGAAAAACTGATCTGAAGTTGCAGGACTCTGGTTTTAATGATGTACAGCTTTTGGAAAGGTCTGCGTGTAACCTCATCTATTTATGTCCAGCGGAGATCGGGCTGGTTGTGCCGCAGTAACAGCTCCGAGTCACTCATGATGTGGTCGGGACGTGCGGACGTAACTCGTATTGTATGTAGTCTGTTGAAAAACCTTCGTGTCAAACAACACAAATGCATTCTGGTTTATAATTAGCGTTATTTGATGTTTTGTAGCAATACAGTGCTGGTGTAAACAAGATGAGCAAATGAAACACTGCTTTGCAAATGTGTTTTCTGAAAAACATAAAAAAAAAAACGGGTCAATAAAAGTAGTTTTAATATTTACGTGCAGCGTATTCTTTCTGTTAAGCATGCAAGTGCTTTTTATGAGAACTATTTTTTTATTATCTGGGTACTGTGAACATCTGCCAGCAACTGTGATGTTTACTTCACAAACATGTCATTTAAGTTTTGGTTTTCAGTGTTTTAAACAGACAGACGCTGGGGACAGATTCACGCTTTGGTGTTTTTATGAGGAGAAATGTGCTGCAGTTCTCATAAGTATTGAAACTGGGAAAACAACAATGAGCAGAACATACAGGAAAAGCCACAAAAACAAGTTCCTGGTAAATTTGTAAAAAGAACAGTATGGATTGAAACCGTGTGTGTGTGTGTGTGTGTGTGTGTGTGTGTGTGTGTGTGTGTGTGTGTGTGTGTGTGTGTGTGTGTGTTTCCAATCATGTGCCACATCACTCTTCCTCATAATTTACCAATAATGTGTCCCATTCATATAATCTCAGACGGGTTAAAACACGTTTCCATTTCATGTAAACATGTATATTTTCTTGTCAATTAATATTCATTTCCTTTCTTTCCTGTACAGCATGTGATTGCCATCATATTTAGTGACTAAATATAGCAATATAGCAATTTTATTTTTTTTGCAAACTCAATTTTTTTTTTACAATATTTGATACTTATAAATATTTTTGGTTTCGGTTTTATTTTTAATATTTGTTATACTCCATACAAAATATTATAAACATTAAAAAGTATGAATTTATTTTCATTAATAAATTATAATAAATGTTAATTTTATATATTTTGTAATAATATTAAAATCCCTTAAGAAGTACAGTAAGTTACAATGAACGTGCAATATTGCAACATTTTGTAAAATTTATAAAACATTTAAAAAATATTTAACATTTTGGAATCACAGGAGTGCCGAGAAAACAATTTAAAAATAGAATTTGGATTTTTTTTTTTTTTTTAAAGAACATTTCAAGAGAATATATGTATCTTGAGCTCTAATATATTCATTAAAAAATGGCTATACTGTTTTATTGCAGTTGTATTTGATGACTAATTATATAAATAAATGCATATTTTAGAATAAAAAAATAATATCTTTAAGCTAAATTGTCTAAATAAATTTGATACTTCTAAATATTTTTGTTACATTTATTTATTTCTAATATGACCCTGTATGATTATTGAAAAATAGCGTACAAATAAATTAATAAAAATAATTTAGAAAAAAGCAGTAGTTGAAACTAAATGTACATCCTATAAATGTACAGTCCTCTATTGTTTTTAATGTGTATTTATGCATACATTTAAGCGTTACAAAAAATGCAATACTGTAACAACTTTATCAATATATTTTAACAATATTAAACAATATAGAAACAACTAAATGCTGAAAGTAAATGTGTATCCTAGTAAATTTACAATCTTCTAACGTTTTAAAAAAATATTTGTAATATTAAGGGACTAAATACAATGTGCAAAAGTTTATAAATATTTTAGCAATATTTTTAAAAATCACAGAGAAGCAGATATTATTATAATACATGTATTTCCAAAAATATATTCTCTCCCTCTCATGATATGTAAGGTTGCAGTGTCGCCTGACAACACAGGGGCGCTATAGAGAATCTGCGCAGAGTAAATTTCAAATTAAAAGTCCCTCACGAAGCATAATGAATCCCCCCGCCCACAAACGCAAGGACATTTTACTCTCTGAACTGTGTCAACACCACTGTTAGACAATAACACCTTCAAATATTTACCGAAGCCTCGTAATACTAAATCCAAGAGGAAACTACACGGATACGTGAAGGTGTGTCTCCTTTCGCACCCGGAAGCGCTGCGGTGTGTGTGTGTGTGAAGTGAACACGTCGTCAGTCCAGATGAACTCATGAGTGAAGCAGGCCGGGAAGTTTTCGCTCAGAAACACTCAGGATTTGTCAGGATCCTGATGTTGATGGTGTAGTTCGTGTCCGAAGGCTTCAGGAGTCTCTCAGCGGCTGTTTCGGGGAGTTTTAGGGAGCTTCTGCTGGTGGAAAATGCCTGAGTTTCCGTGGAGGTACTGAAACATGATGCTCAAACATCACAATAACACTTAAATATAACACCTCTGACGTCAGAGTCACTTTTAATGCAATAAGCATTTCACAATTAGATTTTTTTTGTTTGAGAAATGCGTATCTCCAGCATGCTTTTATGTTAAATTACGTATGTAGGCTATCAATAAGTAATTACAAACTGCTTTCTGTTCATCAAAGAATTTTGAAAAATAAATAAATAGTAATAATTTAGAACCAATGATAATTTTGCAGCAAATCAGCATATTAGAATGATTTCTGAAGGATCATGTGAAACTGAAGACTGGAGTAATGATGCTGAAAAAAACAGCTTTGATCACAGGAATAAATTACATTTTACAATATATTCACACAGAAAACAGTTATTGTAAATTGTAATAATATATCACTATTTTACTGTATTATTAATCAAATGAATGCAGCCTTGGTGAGCAGAAGAGACTTCTTTCAGCACATTTTATATATATATTTAAATTTATTTATCTATCTATCTATCTATCTATATATAATATAATTTATTTATCTATATATATATATATATATATATATATATATATATATATATATATATATATATAAAATTTATTTATCTATCTATCTATCTATATATATATATATATATATATATATATATATATATAAAATTTATTTATCTATCTATCTATATATAATTTATTTATATAATTTATTTATCTATATATATAAAATTTATTTATCTATCTATCTATATATATATATATATATACAATTTATTTATCTATATATATACAATTATTTATCTAATATATATATATATATATATATCTATCTATCTATCTATATATATATATATATATATATATATATATATATATATATATATATTTATCTATCTATCTATATATAATTTATTTATATAATTTATTTATCTATATATATAAAATGTATTTATCTATCTATCTATATATATATATATATACAATTTATTTATCTATATATATACAATTTATTTATCTATATATATATATAATTTATTTATCTATCTATCTATCTATCTATCTATATATATATATATATATATATATTAGATATATATATATATATATTATAGTTTATCTATCTATCTATCTATCTATCTATATATATATATTTATCTTTTCCCTTTTTTTTTTCCTATTTATGTCCACAGTATTTTTTTTTTTTTTTTTTTTACCACATTTACCATGTCTTTTTTTTTTACCACCACATATATAGTTGAGCTCCAGTTTTAAGTGATTTTAATCTGCTGGAAACAGTTTTAATAAACCATCAGTATTCAGAGAGCTGGGAGAGTCGTGGAAATTCACTGGTCAGAAGGTGCTGAATGAAGTCTTTGAGAGACGCTTGGCAAACACCTTTATGAAGTCTGTTCATTACAAAGCTCTGAACTGACATTGTGACTCGTTCCTGGTTTAATGAGGCGCTCTGCTGGTCCTGATAGCAGTGCTCTAACGGAGGTGTCAGGTAACACGGGTGGAATAGGGCTTAGTTTGTGGCTCTGAACACAAAGCCGTTCTGTCGGAATGGGATCAGACCTGCTGGATTCCTGGAATGCTGAATTCACGCGACACAGGAACGTTTCTGTGACAGCAGCGCTGCATTATTTCTCCTGTGTTGCATTTCGAGCAGGTTTGCAGATGTGTGACAGTTTTTGATTTCCCTCTTTGTTCTGGTTCAGTACAGATAAGTGCACGTGTGTAGTGTAGCGAGGGTAATGTATGATATTCTCTCCTCAGTTTGTGTTGGTGTGCGGCGCTGTGTGTTCTGCCGTCTGTGTTTGCTGAAGACGCTTCGCTGCTGGGCGGCTGGCAGGACGTGTGGCTCTTCCGCTTGTTCCTCAATGTTTTGGGCTACGCCACCATCATCATCCCCGGATACTTTCTCATCAGCTACTTCAAACGAATCAACTATCTTGAAACAGGTTTGTTGAAGTCACTTTCTTGTGTCGTTTCCAGTCAAAAGTTTATTTTTCCCTCTTATGTCCACTATGATTTTTTTCCTACTTTATTTTTTTTCTACCACTCATTCTTTCCTAGTTATGTCCACTATATTTTTAATTTTTTGCAGCTTATTTGTTCCTACTTATGTCAAAAATTATAACCTTTTACCCGTTATTTTTGTAACTTATGTCTGCCATAACTAATTTTTTCCCTCTTTTTTTCCTATTTATGTCCCTGTAATTTTTTCCCTACTTATTTAATCCTACATTTTTTAAATATTTTACCAGTTATTTTTCCAACATATATACACTATAATTTTTTCACCTCTTCTTTTTTTCCAAGTTATGTCCACTATATATATATATATATATTTATATGTTAGTGCTGTCAAATGATTAATCACATCCAAAATAAAAAGTTTACATAATATACTGTTTGTATGTGTACTGTGTATATTTATTATATATATATATAAAATACATATGCATGTATATATTTCAGAAAAATAGGTTGTTTATTTATTAAATATTTATTTATAAATTATATGAATATAAATATAGACATGTAAATATTTTCTAAGTATATACTGTATGTGTGTATTTATGTATACATAATAAATATACACAGAACACACACATTATGCAAACAAAAACTTTTTTTGTATGTGATTAATCACTTTCAATTGTTTGCCACACACACACACACGCATATTTATATATATAATTTTTTTTCATTTATTTTTTCCTACTTATGATCATTACTTTTTTTTTTTTTTACATTTTCCAACCACACATTTCTTTCCTTCTTAATATGTACACTGTCATTTATTTTTTCACACTTAATCTTCCCTACTTATGTCCACTATAATTTTATACAAGGTTGCTTGCATCAAAACAGTCATAATTTTGATTTTCATTACCATTTTCCATTCTCTCTCAGTTAAGCAAAGTTTGTATTTCCTGAACATAGTTTAAAGTCATCAACACAATATTTAATGAATGCATTATTGTAGCAGCAGCTCCCGTGTTCAGAAAGCACTTGTCAAAGCTGATTCTTGCCACGCTGCTGATGCTGTCTGCAGGTCGTGGGATTTGTTTTCCTGTCATAAAGACGTGTGTGTTTGGGAGTGAATCTAAGACTGGACTGCTGGATGATGTTTCACCGGCGGCCAGAAACGAGTCTGAATCCAGTTCATCTGCTCGTCAGGCCGTCAAACTCATCTTCTGTGCTGCTGGACTCCAGGTTATACACTCACGTGACACCACACTGACTCATTTAACTATGGGTTAATAGTCTAAACAATAATATTTACAAGATCTATAGATTTGTTTCACTTTTTAAATAGTTTTTCATTTAACTATAGGCGCAATTTAATATACTGTTTGTGTGTGTGTGTGTGTGTGTGTGTGTGTGTGTGTGTGCTCTCGAGTGTATTTTCCCCTCTTTTTGTTAATTATTTTATTATTTAATTGAAATCACCATGAAGACAGTCCAGTCAGTGATACTTGATGGATTCTCAATAGTGTAATTACAATATTTTCTTTTATTTAAAAATATGGTTTTTTTTTTTTTAATTAATTAATTTATTTATTTATTTTACGATTTAAGTAATATATCATTTTTTTTGCATTTCAGTAATTTTTTTTTTTTTTTTTTTTTTTTTTTTTTTAACAGTATGCATTACAATATTTTTGGAGTGTTTTTTTATTTAAATAATATTTTTTGAAGTTATTTTATTATTTTTAATGTGTGCACAAGTTAATAGTCTTCATGTGTTCAATGATATCTAAAGTATATATTATATATTTTTATCTATCTATCTATCTATCTATCTATCTATCTATATACACACACTTTGTTTTATCTATTTGCACAAGTCAACAGTCTTCACGTGTTCACAATATCTACAATATCTATTTTTTTTATTATTATTTTATTATTTAATTAAAATCACCATGAAGCCAATACAACATATTTTACCAATGATGATAAAAAATACTTTTTTAAAAAATACAATTTAAGTAATATATCTTTTTTTGCATTTCAGTAATGATTTTTTTTTTTTACAGTGTAGTTTTTGTAATTCCCATTTTTCTCAGTATTAATTTTACTACTATAATTGCCAGTTTTTAAATGTAAATGTTATTTTATTTTTAATGCGGTTTGCAGTCTGCACAAGTTAAGAGATTTTCATTGCTTTCTTCATTGAACTCTTTGCACAAATTAAGTCTTTTAATAGTCATGTGTTCGCAATAATATCAACATATGAAGAGTTCATTTGCAAGAAATCAGTTTTTAACAATTTTCAAAAATCATGTTTTTTCATTGTGTATTCTTATTAATCTCAATCAAACTGCAGCTGGGTTATTCTGATTAGGTAAAAAATGACTAAAAATACAGCAAACACAATAAAAACTTGATTTTTGAGTTATGTTTTTGAAGATAAACTCTTCATATATCAATATCTGTGTATTTTGTGCTGTCTCTGGTGCAGGTGTCGTACCTGACGTGGGGTGTTCTTCAGGAGCGGGTCATGACGCGCTCGTACGGCGCGAGCGAGGTGGAAGGCAGCGGCGAGCGCTTTCAGAGACTCTCTCGAGTTTCTTCTGGTGTTCATGAACCGGATCCTGGCGCTGACGGTGTCCGGTCTGTGGTGCGTCCTTCTCAAACAGCCCCGCCCACGGGTGCACCCATGTACAAATACTCCTTTCGCGCTTCGCTCCTCCAACATCCTCAGCAGCTGGTGCCAGTATGAAGCGCTCAAATACATCAGCTTTCCCACACAGGTACAGCACTGCATTCTGGGTAAACGAGCGGTATGGTAAAACAGGTTTATTTTATACAGCACACACTATCAGGGTCATCATAGACAATGCTGATTCAGGTCTTTACATAAAAAGGATTTAAAATAATCAGAACAGATGATTAAGAAATAAAGTTAACAATAAAAAATAAAAATTATATATATATATATACACACACACACACAAACACGAACACACACTTTTTAATTTTAAAGTATATAATTTGTATTGTTATTTCATTAAAATGATCATTAGGGCAATACAACAAATATTACATATAGGAGAAATACTTTTTACAATTTAAATAATATAATGTTTTTGTGCATTTCAGTAATAAAATATATATATATATATATATATATATATATATATATATATATATTACAATTATCTAAATTTGAATGTTTTAACTTATTTTATTATTTAATTAAAATAACCATGAAGGAAGTACAGCATATTTTATTTATTTATTAGTTTTAAAAATTATTTTATTATTTAATAAAATCACTGTGAAGGCAGTATAGCATATTTTATTTATATTCATTATTTTTTATTTAATTAAAATCACCATCAACAAGGCAGTACGATATATCTTACAAATATACAAATACAATTTTATAAATATTAAAAATATCTTTAAAATTACGCATTATAAATCTATAATTTCCATCATGATGGTTATTGGTCATGTGCATCCTGTATATCAGTCATAGTTTCTGGACATTTGTACGGTGGCTGAGAGAGCTCAATCTATTTTTTATGGTGTATTGAGTACCATTGGTATAACCACAGTTGTAGAAATACCAAGGGTAAACTATGGTTAGTGTAGTAAATCCATGGTTTAACTATAGTAACCATTTTTTTTTTTTTATATAGTCAATATATAATAATTTATTAACTTTAATAGTAAAACCAGGCTATGGCTATGGTTAATTTTTGTAAGGAAAGTTTTAAAAGTTAGCCAGCTTATATACCCTTTCACAGTTACAGTAATTGTGTATTTCATCAGCTTATTTAGGCTATATATACATATCTCACCTCTCAGAGCAAACATTGATAAATATGTCCCAGTCATGTTTGTCACTTTGCGGTTCCCTTAAACATTTCCGAGGTGGTCCGTGCCTATTTGCAGCGCGTTTTTTAATTTTTTAATTTGGTTGTATTGTGAGCATTTGCAGCGCGTGTGTTGTCGAACTGATCATGTTTTCTTAATTTGCAGGTGTTTTTTCATTTGCAGTGTGTTGAGCTCTCTCGGCCACCGTACATTTGATCAAATCTTTTTGATCTTTGTGTCCCTGCAGCACAAAAGCAGTCATAAGTCACTGTGGGGTATATTTGTAGCAATAGACAACAATACATTGTATTGGTCACAATTATACATTTGTCTTTTATGCCAAAAATCATTAGGATATTAGGTAGAGATCATGTTCCATGAAGATATTTTCTAAATTTCCTACTGTAAATATATCAAAACTTAATTTTTGATTAGTAATATGCATTGCTAAGAACTTCATTTGAACAACTTTAAAGATGATTTTCTCAATATTTAGATTTTTTTTGCACCCTCAGATTCCAGATTTTTCAAATAGTTGTATCTCAGACAAATATTGTCCTCCTAACAAACCATACATCAATGGAGAGATTATTTATTCAGCTTTCAAATGATGTATAAATCTCAATTTCGAAACATTTACCCTTATGACTGGTTTTGTGCTCCAGGGTCAGATTTTCTTTGAGCCTGATGTATTTCTGTCACATCGCTGCACAAGATCGAGCGTGTTCTCGCAGCAGGGTTTGACACGTCAGCTCGTGCTGCTGTCTTGATCCGACGCCTGATGTGTTTCCGTCGCAGGTTCTGGCCAAGGCCTCTAAGGTGATCCCCGTGATGCTGATGGGCAAGATCGTGTCGCGCAAGAGCTACGAGTACTGGGAGTACTTCACGGCCGTCCTGATCTCGCTGGGCGTCAGCATGTTCCTGCTCTCCCAGCCTCCACGGACAAACACCCGTCCACCGTCACCACCTTCTCCGGCGTGGTCATCCTCGGCGGGTACATCGTCTTCGACAGCTTCACCTCCAACTGGCAGGACAACCTGTTCAAGTACAAGATGTCGTCGGTGCAGATGATGTTCGGCGTCAATCTGTTCTCGTGTCTCTTGACGGTGGGCTCTCTGCCAGGGACCGGCGCCTTCTTCGACTCACTGGCCTTCATGATGCGTCACTCAGAGTTCGCGATGCACGCCGTGCTGCTGTCGGTCTGCTCCGCCTGCGGGCAGCTCTTCATCTTCTACACCATCTCTCAGTTCGGCGCGGCCGTCTTCACCATCATCATGACTCTGCGGCAGGCCATCGCCATCCTCTTGTCCTGCTTCCTCTACGGTCACGCCGTCACCCTGGTGGGCGGCTTGGGTGTGGGTGTGGTCTTCCTCGCCCTCTTCCTCCCCAGAAGAAGAGCAGCAAGCGGGCCGCGCAGACACCAGTTCAGAAGGTTTAATCGAGCGCTCGTTTGGATGAATCGAGCGCCAAGCGAAGAAACTCGGTTTGGATGTGTACAGAAGCCACATTTTCGTGGCTTGTTCATCTTTTTTTTGTTTGCTGCAAAACTGTGGGTTTGTATTCCGTAAGGTCGGACGGTACAGAAAGGGATTATTCTTTATCTTGAAGGGTTAGTTCATCCAAAAAGGAATTACTCACCCCCATGTCGTTCCACACTCGTAAGACCTCCGGAACACACATTAAGATATTTGTGATGAAATCCGAGAGCTCTCTGACTCTGCACAGACAGCAACACAACTGTAATGTTCCCAGGTCCAGAAACTTAGCAAGGAAACCGGTAAAGTAGACAGGGTACAACTTCAGTTTCGCAAAGCTACCTGAATACTTTTTGTGTGCAAAGAAAACAAAAATAACATAATTGTTCAACAATTCTTCTCCCTGAGTCGAGCCACTGATGTGACCTGGGAACCTTACAGTTCTGTTCAGAGTCAGAGAGCTCTCGGATTTCATCAGAAATATCTTAATTTGTGTTCTGAAGATGAACGAAGGTCTTATGGATTCAGAATGACATGAGGCTGAGTAATTAATGACACGGAGAACTATACCTTTAAAGGGATTTTGCCCGCACATTGTGATTTCTTTTTTTTTTATTTGTATTTTTTTGTGCGTGTGTGTGAGAAATGACTTGACGAGCCATCGAGTGAACACAGACTTTGATAGCCTTTGATATCTTTGTAATCTGGTACTGCAGTACGTTCAGTTTTTCTATTTAAAGTTTGCTTTAAGAAGTTGTTCGAGAGGAAAACGAAATGTTGTTGAGCTGGAGAAGCCTTAGGAGTGCTAGTTTACCCACCGTTCTGTTCACATCAGATCCGGGTCATATTTCACTCCGAAATACAAAGGAAAATATGAAATTAATAATAAAACACAATAAGAAATAGAAAAGACCATGTGGCCTTTTTTTAGAACCATTACATTTTTGACAATTACATTATTTTCTTTTTTTTTTTTTTTACCCAAATGCTCTTTATTTTTAAACATTTTATTACTACAGTACAATAATAAAATATCAAATTAATAATAAACATATTCTATATATATATATATTTATATATATATATATATATATATATAATATATATATATAAAAAGCATAATGGCATTATTTTCATCAAGTTAAGCATGTTTTCTGCCCAGATTCACTTTTAGTATAATTTTAAAATATTTTATTATTATCAAAATACAATAAAATAAAATGTAACAATGACATTATTTTCTGCCCTAATAATAATAATAATCATTATTATTATTATTATTATTATTATTATTATTATTATTGTTGTTGTTGTTGTTGTTATTAGATTTTAATATTTTATTATAGTTATTAATATAATACTAAAATAATAATAAAACATAAAAATAATTAAGACAATGTAAGCTTTAAGAACATTACATTTTCATGAAAGCTAGGAGCATTTGATTACATGCAACATATTACAGTACAATAAATAAATATTAAAAAAAATTTGCATTATGACATTTTTTCCCCTGGAAATAAGCACATTTTTAATCTCAAATACCATTTATTATTATTATTTTTTTATTATTATTATTATTTTTTTTTAAATGAAGGTCTTGTTTTGAACCCTGTTCTCCCTCACATTTCTGTGTGCGGTTGTGTATCTGCCGTATCAAACCAGAAACCTCACGACTTCACGTAGAAACATGTACGAGCATTAATAGTGTTTGATAGATGACAAACAAACTGATTACTCGGTTAAAAATACTGAATTCACCTCAGTCCTCATGTAAGTGAGTCTCATAAAGAAATACCTGGGTCAAAGTAAAATTATATATATATTTGTTGCATAAAGAATTTCCATCATTTATTGTTCAGTTTCTCTCAAAATTGTTACTTACAATTACAATAGTCGCTTAACAATTCTAATAATATATATATATACATTTTTTATTTTTATTATTATTATTTTTTTTGCACTGCAGTCTTAAAAAAATTAGCCTTTATTGTCTTTTCTGCAAGATATAGTTTTTTAATTTTTTCCATTTTGCCTTTGCGGTGAAACACGATCTGTTTTCGACCGGTTTTGTGAGATTCACTCTGAAATAAAACCCTGACATTTTTCAGGTAGTAATTTTAGACCGTGTCAGGTGTGTTTCTCGTGCACTTTCATAATGCATAACCCTTATGATGAGATTATAATCAGACATGTTGAAGGAAAATTAAAAAATATCTCCCTCATGTCATTCCAAACCCGCATTACTTTCTTAAAAAGAGTGCAGAATATACAATATTCATACCACAAACCAATCACTTATTTACTTATAATTTTATAACTTTTCAACGATTTTCAGCTTTTTGGAGCTTGACCTCGGTATGTGCTTTCATCGTATTGAAATAAAGCATGAATATTTGGTCTAATTCTCCCTTTTTGTGTAATCCACAGAAGAAATATGTGGAATCTGGAGTCATACGAGACTGGAATGACGAGTGTGAATAATGATGAGGTGTTTTAGTGAACTGTCCAGTCAGACGAGGGAGGCACTGAAAAATGTCACAGGTTTTGTAAGAGCCTGAAAGGGAAGTTCCACATTATGAGTCTATTCATATTTCTATAAATGATCTACCATTAAAGTGATAAGACAGACATGTGGACGGTGAAGGAAAGCCAACAATCCAGTTTTACAGTGCGATTCAGTTCACTTGGGTTCATTTTTAGTGTTTGGTAGAACAAACAAATCTGCCTACTATTAGAGTTTTGAGCAGGATCAGTTTTTTATGGTGTTATTCAAACAACACAATTAAACGTTAATGCAGGTTCAAGGATAACTTCATACAACTCAGTTAAACGTGAGACGGGATGCATGAATGTTGGGAGTTTTTACGGTAGACGTGCTTGTTTCCCAAAATATTTAGGTGAAATCTTTCTTTCGTCCAGCAGTTATGTGCTTTTGCAGGTTGCAGGATTATTTTTAAACTCTAATCAGCACTAATGTGTACGTTCACTACAGGCTGTAGTTTTATTTTTATTTACTTAATTAGCAATACAAATCATCAGTGTCTGTAAGTTATATGATTAGTGAAGCATTACCAGATGAATCACCATTAAATGGCTGTAAAAAAAAAACAACAACAAAAAACATTATGCATAAAGAAAATTATGCTTATTTGAGGCCAATACAATTTTTTCCATGTTTTATTTTAATTAATTTTATTCTTTTTTATTCTCTTTTGCACTGTGATATTTTCATGGCAATTACATAAGCAAAAAATTTTTTTTATTGCATTGTGAAATTGTCATGACGATTACCTTTATATGTCTGAATGTGTTCTGATTTTTTTCCCTCATTATCAAATGTGGTTTTCATAAATGTGTAACAGAAAAGTTTATTTAAATCAGCAAAATTGAAAGCATTGCATGCATTAATAAAAATTAAACTGTAGTAGTATCCCCTTTATTTTTTATTTTTTTATTTTTTATTTTTTTATTAAAGTTGTTTAATTGTCATGAAAGTAATGTCAAAATTCAAAACACTTCCTTAAGAGAAAATATTTTTTTTTTTTTTTTTTTTTTGGAGTGAAACATGACCTGGGCATAGCTGAGAGATTCCCCTTACCAGCAGAGTACATGAAGTTTTGTTTTTCTGTGTGTAATATTAATTTCCTGTAAAAGCCCATTCATTTAATGGAGGTCAAAAGAATCTGTAACGCAGATAAGAAGTGACGTGTCCCTCGGTCGTTCTGAGGGAATTTGAAGGGCTTGTGTGGTGAGCATCCGGAAATGCTACCTAACTAATGTAGTCTTATTAACTTTTTTAGGGTTTATTGTTTATATATATTAGATTAAATGTATTTGATCATGTGACCAAACTGTCTCAGATTTGTGTTCATCTTCTCTTTCCTCATACATGCTTTTTATTCTGTTCTGAGTTGATGAACTCTCTGTTGATGTCTTCAGCACTGCTAAATACAGTTAAATGTTATTTTTCACGTCTTGAAGAGCATCTTGTGTTTATCTGTTGTGATTATAAGGTGTCCAATAAAGAACTGCACGATCTTTAAAAGCAATATCCATCTAAAAATTTAAATAACATGATATCAAATGCCAGTTTGCAATATGGAGCAGCATAATGGACCGTTTTGAAACCGGAAGCCGCGTGCATTTTATCACAGATTACAAATTGCAGTGCGCTAGGTAAACACACAAATGATATAATCCGTGTTAATGGAGTCTGTTTTAATCATACATCATTCATCAGACGGTGACTGAAAAATGAGTTCACTCGAAACCACAGTCTGTGTCAGTGAGGTTTATGTGTGTCAGATCACGTATTCTGCTGAAACACTTCGCAAAAACAAAACAAACATCTTAGCTAACGTTATACCACATTAAGCCCATAGGCTACTTAGTGTAACATCGATCAGAAAGCTTCATTTACTTCAGCACCTTTCAAGCCAGCAACTCTAACGTGAGATTTACAGTATAATAATAAGAAAAAAATAAGTTGATTTTACACAAACAAATGGTGTAGGCTAGGCCTACGCTTTAACTTAAAACAACATGCACACAGATATTGTTAGTAAATTTGTTTTAAAACTTTATTTTAAAGTCCAATTCTCATTACTAACTAACTATTAATGACTTTTGACTCCGTAAACTCCTAATTTGCTGCTTGTTAATAGTAAGGAAGGGATCTAAAATATGGTTATGCAGAATAAGGCTTTATAAGTAGGCTACTAATAATAAACAGCCCTGTGCTAGTGATATGCATGCTGTGTACAGTGGGTACGGAAAGTATTCAGACCCTCTTAATTTTTTCACTCTTTGTTATATTGCAGCCATTTGCTAAAATCATTTAAGTTCATTTTTTTTCCTCATTAAAATCTCATTAATGTACACATCAGCACCCCATATTGACAGAAAAACACAGAATTGTTGACATTTTTCCAGCTTTATTAAAAAAGAAAAACTGAAATATCAGATGCTCCTAAGTATTCAGACCCTTTGCTGTGACACTTATATTTAACTCAAGTGCTGTCCATTTCTTCTGACCATCCTTGAGATGGTTCTACACCTTCATTTGAGTCCAGCTGTGTTTGATTATACTGATTGGACTTGATTAGGAAAGCCACACATCTGTCTATATAAGACCTTACAGCTCACAGGGCATGTCAGAGCAAATGAGAATCATGAGGTCAAAGGAACTGCCTGAAGAGCTCAGAGACAGAATTGTGGCAAGGCACAGATCTGGCCAAGGTTACAAAAAAAAATTCTGCTGCACTTAAGGTTCCTAAGAGCACAGTGGCCTCCATAATCCTTTAATGGAAGACTTTTGTGACATCCAGAACCCTGCTTGAGCTGGCCGTCCGGCCAAACTGAGCTATCGGGGGAGAAGAGCCTTGGTGAGAGAGGTAAAGAAGAACCCAAAGATCACTGTGGCTGAGCTCCAGAGATGCAGTCGGAAGATGGGAGAAAGTTGTAGAAAGTCAACCATCACTGCAGCCCTCCACCAGCCTCTCCTCAGTGCAAGACACATGAAAAACACCTGAAGGATTCCAAGATGGTGAGAAATAAGATTCTCTGGTCTGATGAGACCAAGATAGAACTTTTTGGCCTTTATTCTAAGTGGTATGTGTGGAGAAAACCAGGCACTGCTCATCACCTGTCCAATACAGTCCCAACAGTGAAGCATGGTTGCAATCGAGGGAAAGATGAATGCGGCCAAGTACAGGGATATCCTGGACGAACACCTTCTCCAGAGTGCTCAGGACCTCAGACTGGGCAGAAGGTTCACCTTCCAACAAGACCATGACCCTATGCACACAGCTAAAATAACGAAGGAGTGGCTTCACAACAACTCCGTGACTGTTCTTGAATGGCCCCGCCCGAGCCCTGACTTAAACCCAATTGAGCATCTCTGGAGAGACCTGAAAATGGCTGTATGCCACCAACCTTTCACCATCCAACCCTGACAGAACTGGAGAGGATCTGCAAGGAGGAATGGCAGAGGATCCCCAAATCCAGGTGTGAAAAACTTGTTTCTTTCCCAAAAAGACTCATGGCTGTATTAGATCAAAAGGGTGCTTCTACTAAATACTGAGCAAAGGATCTGAATACTTAGGACCATGTGATATTTCAGTTTTTCTTTTTTAATAAATGTGCAAAAATGTCAACAGTTCTGTGTTTTTCTGTCAATATGGGGTGCTGTGTGTACATTAATGAGGAAAAAAAAAGAACTTAAATGATTTTAGCAAATGGCTGCAATATAACAAAGAGTGAAAAATTTAAGGGGGTCTGAATACTTTCCGTACCCACTGTAATAGTGAGAATTGGTCCTTAAAATAGTGTTACCGTACATATTAGTAATGCAAAAAAATGGGTTGGAACTCATTCAATAATTAAGCATGAAATCTTGAAGTCGAAAGAAAATAGTAGTGTTTTCTTGTAAAACGTACTCCAATAATCTTTATTTACAACTTTAAATGAAATAGTGGATGTAGATTACTACAAAAAAACACCACCATGATAATAAGCTGCTACTATGTTGCTACTATGCTCTACTAGGTTGCTACTAGGTTTCCTACCGACCGGTCTGTGGGTTCTGGTACACGTTTTTCAAAGGCCTCGTTCAAATCTGATATTATTCTTTGTGTACAAAATAACCCACCAGGTGAATGTAGACAGCAGATGAATGTGCTGAGTCTGTGTGCGTTGATAAAGCACCACAAGCGTTCTCAGACGCTGTAAATAGCAGCCCCTCTTCATGCCACGCTACACACATGCACAAAAAAACAAAACACAATCACACACAAATCACCGAAAAAAATTCAGTTTGATTGATAAAACCTCGATTGATCTCAGTTTGACTGAAGGTGGTTGTACAGTGATTTGGAGGACGTGGGCAGATCTGCTGTAACTGAGATCCAGCTTTCAGAACGCCTGTCCTGCGCGTCTGATGTGTCACTGTACTGATGCCATCAGCCCGGTTTGACAGCTTTTTCCCACATGTACCAAAAATAGCTCCTATGTGTTCCTGGAGCACAAAACCAGTCTTAAGTCTCTGGGGTATATTTGTAGCAATAGTCAAAAATACATTGTATGGGTCAAAATTATCAATTTTTCTTTTATCCCAAAAATCATTAGGATATTAAATAAAGATCATGTTACATTAAAATATTTTGTACATTTCCCACTGTAAATAGGCTATATATAATTATCTATCTATGGAACATTTATTTCCACCACAGAATAAAAATATTTAAAACAAAAGTTATAAACTTGTGAGATATAAACTTGCAATTGTAAGAAAAATGTCTAAACTGTGAGAAAAGTTATAAAAACGTTATTTATTTGTTTATTTATTTTGGTAGAAACCAAAAGACTTCAGAATGTTGTTTTTTCTTCCGCTGAATAAAATAGTAAAATTGGCAGATTTTTAATCTCACCAATTCTGACAAAAAATGTCAGAGCTATGAGATATAAACTCAGAATTATGAGATAAAAATTAACTTTTATTTTATTGCCACCATTAAATAAAATTATTAATTGCAAGTTTTTAATCTCACAATTACCACTATATACCACGAGGCTAGTGGTGCCAACTAATTTAATTTAATTTAATTTAATTTTAATTTAATTTAATTTAATTTAATTTAATTTAATTTAATTGCCACCATTAAATAAAATTATTAATTGCAAGTTTTTAATCTCACAATTACCACTATATAGCACGAGGCTAGTGGTGCCAACTATTTTAATTTAATTTAATTTAATTTAATTTAATTTAATTTAATTTAATTTAATTGCCACCATTAAATAAAATTATTAATTGCAAGTTTTTAATCTCACAATTACCACTATATAGCACGAGGCTAGTGGTGCCAACTATTTTAATTTAATTTAATTTAATTTAATTGCCACCATTAAATAAAATTATTAATTGCAAGTTTTTAATCTCACAATTACCACTATATAGCGCGAGGCTAGTGGTGCCAACTATTTTAATTGAATTTAATTTAATTTAATTTAATTGCCACCATTAAATAAAATTATTAATTGCAAGTTTTTAATCTCACAATTACCACTATATCGCACGAGGGCTAGTGGTGCCAACTATTTTAATTTAATTTAATTTAATTTAATTGCCACCATTAAATAAAATTATTAATTGCAAGTTTTTAATCTCACAATTACCACTATATAGCGCGAGGCTAGTGGTGCCAACTATTTTAATTGAATTTTATTTTATTTTATTGCCACCATTAAATAAAATTATTAATTGCAAGTTTTTAATCTCACAATTACCACTATATAGCATGAGGCTAGTGGTGCCAACTATTTTAATTTAATTTATTTTATTGCCACCACTGATCAACATTATTAGTTGCATGTTTTTAATCTCACAATTCGGACTATTTTTCTTACAATTCTGAGAAAAAAATGTCTGAATTGTGAGGTTTTTTTATTCATTATTTTCTATTATTTTTTTAAATACATTTTTAAAAGATAAAAAGACACTTACCTGGGCAACAATCCAGTTTTACAGTGCTACACATTTAACGTTTGTTAAAACAAACAAATCTCCAGAACAAGACTTTTACTGATTTGCTCTCGAGCTTCAGTTCAGTTACCTGTGCAGATGTGGCCTAATGGTTAGAGTCAGACTGTAACCCAAAGGTTGCGGGTTTGAGTCTCGACCTACTGCTGTGTGTGCACCATCTATCTATCTATCTATCTATCTACTGTAAAAAAGTTTAAAAATCAAGAACTGTAGTATAACTTGATAGCACATTTTACGCCGTGTACACCTGCATTTTTATACTGACGTGTGTCTCTGTGCATCTGTGCTGCATGCACTTGCAGTTGAGTTTCCAGGTCGATCAGTATCTCTGCGGTCTCCTCTCTGAATGACTCGATGAGAAGCAGCGTAGTAAGACACCCACACGGACAGCAGCCTTTATCAGACATCCTCTACAGTCACCTGGGCTGGAATGAATGTCAAACCCCTCCTCAGCCATGTCTTTTACTGCAACACATGTGACTTAGAAGAAATCGAGATGCAGTGACTGAGTGTTTGGACCATTCAGCAGAAGAGCTGAAAAGGTTAAAGGTTTCCTTAAAACCGTGTGAGCAAGATGACAACAGCGATGGTCTTGAAGACTCATCTCTGACTGCTGTCATTAATAAAGCAGGTCAGACCACTTCCAATAAATGCTGCCGTTTAACATTTTCTACTGGTTGAGGGAAAAATATTCACTGACACAGTGTTTACTGTAATGTCCACATTACAGTTGATTATGAACCTTGTCTTTTCTTTTCTTTTCTTTCACATAAAGAGAATGAAGACTAATTTTATAACTATTATTATTTTCATAACCCCCCCCCCCCCCCCCCAAAAATGCAAACATGTTAAGATTTTTAAATTGTAAAAAATAGTCTACATTGCAGTAGTAGGCTATTTTTTTTTATGACTCAATGCAGATTTTAATAAAATTGTGTTGAAATCGTGTAAGAATAATGACAATGCGGTACGTGTTTAATTCACGAAAATAATGTCAAATGAAAAAAAAAAAATCATATTTTGTCTGTTAAAACCGCTTCCTTTACTTTATGCAAAGTACTTCCTATTGTTTGACACTGCGGTGAAATAAAGCCCGAGCACAAAAACAGATTTAGCTCTAAAGCGCCGCTGACTAAAGCTGGTCAAACAGAGACACCTGGCGGATAGAAACGGAACTGTCGCTATTATTACAGAACGTCATCCCCTTATGGTTTTTATTAGGGCTCAAGCCTGGAGGGCGAGAGCCCTATTGTTTTCCTTAGGATTATTTTTTATTATTATTATTATTATTATTATTATTATTTTTTTCCAACGTCTCGGGGGCTTTTGGGGGCCCTTAACATACTCGAAAACTCTTGAAAATCGGCACACACATTGGAACCTGCGGCCATTAGGGCCGGGCAGAGACTGATACACGGGCGTGGCACAGGGGCTCTACAGCGCCCCCTGGAATATGGAGGGCCATATATCATACATACTTGCACGTAGACGTATGAAACTCGGTACACATATAGATCACATCAAGCCAAACAACTTTCGTACTGCATGTTATAGGCTCCGCCCAACAGGAAGTTGGCTATTTAGGGTTACGTATTCTTATTTTTTTCAAAAGTTGTGGGGGCTTTTGGGGCCCTTAACATGCTCAAAAACTCTCTGAAAATTTGCACACACCTTAGAATCTGTGGCCATTAGGAGGCTGCAGAGGCTGAGACCCGGGCGTGGCACAGGGGCTCTACGGCGCCCCCTTGAACACAGTCAGAAATGTTGATGTATAGTTCAAACATACTTGCACGTATTCACATGAAACTCAGTACACATATAGATCTCATTGTGCCGAACAACTTTCGTATTGCATGTCATAGGCTCCGCCCAACAGGAAGTCAGCTATTTAGAGCTATGTAAAAAGCGCATGCTCTGGAATTTGATATACTTGTCATAGGTTTTTTACCCGATTGCCACCAAACTTGGTAAACATGATCTCAAGACATTGGGGATGCAAAATTGCCAGGGGATTTTTGATATCTCGAACGGTTTGCTCGTGGCGAGGCCTTGAAATTATGGCGAGAAATGAGAAACAGGAAGTGTCTAATAACATCCACATACATTTCCTGATTTTAATTAAACTTCATCAATTTGTTCGTTGTATGATGCCGATCGCATATATGTGACTATTAGGAGTCAAAGTTATAGCGCCACCAACTGGCAGCAGGAAGTGTGTCATTTTCAAAATGCTTTTAATTCAGCATCTTATTTTACTCAATTTGCTTCAAACTTCATCAGAATAACGACAAAACACGGCCCATGTAAAACTGTTGAGGGAATATTGATATCTAATATAGTGTTGCCATGGCAACATATAAAACTGGAATATTTTTCTGTATAATATATTCTGATTTTGAGGCAGATAACATGCTTAGAATTTCATGAAACTCAGAACCACATATCAGTATTAATAATAGCTAGACACTGGCAAAAGGTCATAAAAGGGCGTGGAGGAGGCACTCTATAGCGCCACCTTTTGTCAAAAGTGGGGGGCTTAGTTTTAGCTACAGACACCAAACTCGGTACATATATTGTTCTTATTAAGACGGACAACTTTCTAATTTACAGTCATTAGCTACGACCAACAGGAAGTTGGCTATTTTGATTTGAATATGGATTTTTGGCTCTGTGTGAGGAGTGTATGTGTGCTGAGACTTTCATTGTCTGAGAGAAATTGCGCCTCTACAGGAGCAATTCCCGGGACTGAGAGGGAGGAGTCTCGCTTAGTTTCACTTCTTAAATCGGTTAAAAATACAAATAAATAAATACATTTGATTCACACTGACAAGCTAAACCAACATATCTTATTATTAGCGGGTCAGGGCTTATTAATAATTGATGTATGGCCAGAGAACAGACAGATAGACGAGAGATAAATCACCGCTCCGAACAGCGCGTGCTGTCTCAACGAGCTCACAACAAACGAGTTTATTCTTGTTTAAAACCTTTTAAAAATAAAATATTACAGCGATTGCACACAATCCGCCAATTAGAACACACCCAAGAGCTAAATTCAGATGTTTGTGAGTGTTAAAATGAAATATTTGCTGCAGCCTGTCTGACAGCGCGAGAGACTTCTGAAACACTTGAGGGGGGAAAAAGTCTACATACAGAAACTACAGCCTTTTACATTAAAACACAGCGGCGAATCAACAAACAATTAGAAGAACATATTATAGAGATGAAAATGAGTGTTTATGAGTGCTTGTGAGATTTTCTTTGTCTAAGGGCTGAACATCACATCGATTGCTCTGCGCTCCAGAACACGGTGATGGTTTTTCGGCGAGAACGAACAAATAAATACACGTTTCATTCACACTGACAAGCTGAACCAACATATACATATTATTACCGCGTCAGATCTCATTAATAATTGATGTCTGGCCAGAAATCAGTGAGAAAGACCAGAGAGAAATCACCGCTGCATCAGCGCGTGCAGTCTCACGAGCTCACAATAAAAGCATTTTTATAGTTTTAAGAGCTTTTTAAAATAAAATATTACCGCGAATGCACACAATCCACCCATTAGAACACAACAAGGGCTGAATTCAGGTGTTTTTGAGCTGTTTAATTGTGAAAAGAAATACTATTTGACAGCGCGAGACAGTCTAAGGGCAGAATAACATCGATCTCTCGAGCTCTAGAGGACGCTGATTCTGGCTTTTCGTCGCAAGAACAAACAAATCACTTACAAGATTATTTCAAAATACATAATAGCTTGGCGAATATAAACGAAAACAGCCACATGAATATAAACTGTTGAGAAATAAATCTGAAGTGGATCATGATACTGGATTTGAATATTAAAGTGACTGCATTTACCAGCTGCTTTCTGTCTTCAATTTTAATCTATAAAAAACAGAAAATCATTCGTCTTGGCTGCTTTTTTGTGTGTGTGTGTGTGTATGTATGTATTTATTATTATTATTATTATTATTATTATTATTATTATTATTATTATTATGCTCTAACAAAAATTTATCTATATTTAACTAAATCGATGACGTTATTTTACATTTGATTTCTGCATCCAAACACTTATAAACTTAAAACATGCACTATTAAACTATTGTTAGCAATTTCTTTATCGTCCAATTTAACTGGTGTACACACTTTTATTTTCATAATAAATTTGTTTTTTAGATTATAGACAGTTACAGTGGTCTATAATAAATATTAACAGTTTTTTTTAGTTGCCTTCTGTGTCACCTTAAAAACTCTAACCATTATAAATCTAAATACTAAAAAAAAAAAAATAAAAAAAAATAAATAAATAAAACAAACAAAACAAAACAAAACAATTAGCAACTCACATAGTAATCATTCAACACTGCTTAAAAATGTAAGTTGAAAATTATACTCATGATTAAGCATGAAATAAGATACAGAATCAGTAAATTAGATTTTAATGTGGGTATATTATCAGTAAACTAATCATTAAATATTTATAATCATTCAAAAAATATTTGCCCCTTTCATCATGTTGTTCAAAAATGAAGGCCACAATGCTAATGTTGTCCACTCGATGGCGCCACAGGATAGCAAATACTTCAAGATCTGTTCAAAGACTTGAAAATGTTTCATTTATGTGCATGAATAAAAAATGCATAAACATTCATTCTTTTTTCATAAACTTTAATAAAGCCCAATATAGTAATTATGCAAAAGCTATCAGCTACTAAATACCATTACTTTTTGTTTAATTGTATTGACAACATATTTCTCAAGTTATCACACATTACTGAAAAAGTGTAGAAGGGACACTATATTAGTTATCTATTTTCATGTTGTGCATATAATAGTACTCACATAAGGACTCATAATTTACTTGAAAAGAGACACGTTCATTGTGTAACTGCATCATCTACACAAACCATTGTGCTTGGACCCCTAATAATCACCTTGACTTAAACCACATAGTTTCAGTTACCTTCTGTGTCTTTGCCCACAACGCTTCAGTGACAGGAATGTGAAATAGCAAACAGGGGAACAAATAAAAGGCATGACTTTATTTGCATCCAGCTACTCTATTACAGATGTTCCACAGCCAAGACTCTTATTAGAATAGAAAATAGCAAGGGTTCGAATAAATAGTTTATTAATCATTTAATTTCACTTTCTTAATGAATATTGTCCTGTGTATGTGATTTCAAAGTCTTGATGCTTCGGATTAACCTCTTAATTTGCCTTATCCCTTAAAACCTGAGTGCCAGAGGGTTACTGTAAATGCATGTGCCCGCTGGGCACAGTTTACCTGATGCCACCGGGGTGGCGTTTGCGCTGATGGCTTGAGCCCGCCATCGCTGCTTGCAGCTATATTTTAGTTTGTTTATACACTGTAAAATAAATTTTAATAAATCTTATTTTGCTGAATGTCAAAACAACTAAACAAGCGTTTATATGCATATGACCAGTTAAAATATTTGTCCATATGTAAGTATGCAAATCCCGTCCCCAGATTTGTCTAACTGGGTTATCGTTATTATATATAATATTCCGGTGCGTTTTATAAGCTAACATATTTTAACTCATCATAACTTATTAAACGGCGCTCATGGCACGAGCGAATACGGGGAATTAGTCGCATACAATTAAAAATAATAAAAAAAGTGATTTTGTATTGCGTATAGCCTAAACATTGTTTCTGACATTTTCTGTCGGTCCATATTGTATGGAAAAGCCGTTCTTCTTTTGTGTTGTACTTGGGAGAGTCAGACAAGACCGCATAAAGGTAAAAAAAATGATAATCATGTGGAGAATCTTACAGAAAAGATTGACATAAGAGGAAATATTGTCACAGGATTTTTGCACGTCTTAGGTCTTAATTCCTACTTTCACAAATTAAGGCTTTAAAAGGTCTTAAATCGGAGCAGAAAGTCTTAAGTTGTAATTTCATAATTTTCATTTCAAGACATTATTGCATTAATACATATTGTGTTCCATTCTTGAATTTCATTTGCTTGGCCTTCCTAAATTTACCTTCATAAATCCTGCAAAACCCTTAATGCATCTCTGTTTGTATGCTGGGACTAAATCCTGTGAAGAGAATGATTGGATATAGACTGGACAGACTAAAATTGCACTTGAGAAATAAAAAAAAAGCCCATATAGGACAGTGGTTCTCACTTGGGGTCCCCAATAAATATTAAAATGGTTAATAAAATCCTAATTAAAATGCAATATAACACTTAAAATAATTAAAGGGCCCTCACGCTATGACTATAACTGAATATTGGTCTTCTGATGTGTTCAGGCCAGGACTCTCATCAAACATGTGGAGCTTGGGCCAGATCAGACATTGCATGTTTAAGTTAGGGTGAAACAAATCACTTCCTGTTAGCAGTAGGTGGTGCTATAACTATACCCCAATATGATCATGTAGATGTGAATTTTTATGAGTCCAAGCAAGTGAGAAAGCAAAGACGACACTAAAATTCAGGTTTCACCACACGTTTTAATTTCTGAAAAACAAGACAAGGTGCCTGCAGTGAGGCAAAGCTCGTTCCCCTTCCATGCAGAAAGAAATCATGCGCGATTCGATCGTGCACAGCCAGCAGACTCAGTATCAGTGAAACACAGTGCTTATTGTGCTCAGACAATACTGCAATCCATGAACACCACATTATGTAAAAACTAAACAAAACAAAGGTACATTATGGCTCAAAACAGAGCAAAAGCTGACGGTATGCTTTAGTTACATTATGATTCTTTCAGGAATCATTACTGAGATCAGGTCAACCTTCTACAGCTCAAAGAGAACGACGGGAGGTTAAGGAATGATTACGGAAAAGTGATCGGGGAATTTTAGACTAATGGGTTTAATCGACTTCCTCCATGCGAGAAGCGTCATCGTCTCCTTCCAGAGGGGGAATCTCTTCAGGAGCGGGAGCAGAGCTCGGCTCTTCCACGGGAACGTCTTCATCTTCATCAATACCTGCAGACAAAGAAGAGAGTTAGTAACTGACCCAACGACATCAGGACTAACACATGAAATAAAGCAAGTTCAGCTTACCCAGTCCCAGCTTAATCATTCTGTAGATGCGATTTGAGTGCGTCTGAGGATCGTCCAGTGAGAATCCAGAGGAAAGCAGCGCGGTCTCGAACAGGAGGATGACCAGATCCTTCACGGCTTTGTCGTTTTTATCCGCATCGGCCTTCTTCCTCAGGGTCTCCATGATGGGGTGATCAGGGTTGATCTCCAGGTGTTTCTTGGCCATCATGTAGCCCATGGTGGAGTTGTCCCTCAAGGCCTGGGCCTTCATGATCCTCTCCATGTTGGCCGTCCAGCCGTAGGTGCTGGTCACGATACAGCAGGGAGAAGACACCAGTCTGTTTGATACGGTGACCTGGAAGAAGAATCAGATCGGCTTGAGGAACGGGGAGACAAGATCTGGTGGATCACTCACTGTTGCATCACACAGAATACTGATTAGTCACTCAACACAAATGCATGTCATTTGAAGGAAAAACAGCTACTAGGACTCAACGTACACGCTGGAATTAACAAGTTTTCACACATTTGAGTCTGCAAGCAAAACGCAAACGTCCATTACATAAACTCACCATCTGTGCAACTCTGACTAGGAATCCTGTTTATAACACAATTTGGCAGAATTAATGCCTTATAAGTTTGAAATAAGACCAAAATAAACGAGGTTTTCACGTACTGGCGCGCTGCATCGAGCAAACACACACCTTCTCGACTTTCTTGTCCAGAATCTCCTTCATGAGCTTGCAGAGGTTCTCAAACTTGGCCTTGTCTTCCTCCATCTTTTTCTTCTCGTCTTCATCCTCGGGCAGCTCCAGTCCCTCCTTGGTGACGGACACCAGAGACTTGCCGTCGAAGTCCTTCAGCTGCTGCACGCAGTACTCGTCGATGGGCTCGGTCATGTACAGCACCTCGAAACCTCTCTTGCACACGCGCTCCACGAAAGCAGAGTGGGCGACCTGGTCTTTGCTCTCGCCTGGGGATCAACGATGATAACATCGATAAGAATATGGGATTTTTTAAAACGGGAAAAAAACAACTCTACAACTGTGAAATACTAATATTTATGGCTGTCTTAGGCTCTTTATTTACAAATGTTAACCCATCAAACTTTAAAGCCCTAGACAAGCACTGCACGATTTCACACGAGTTTGTTAGATCCATGTCACACAGTCGGACATGCAATGATCTTATAGGATTGTTAAAATCATGCCGTGTGTTTTAGGCTTAAGAGAGAAAACCCCAGGGAGCCCTAGAAGTTTTTATTAATCGCTTCTCTTTACACAAATGGGGAGATGGTTGATGTTGCGTTCCCAAATGCACGTTAATGTCAAACCAAGCCATATTATTTCTTCTATTAATCGTGCAGCTCTACTTTAAAAGCAGGTTGATGCTGATGAAGTCTCACCGGTGATGTAGTAGATGGACTTCTGGTTTTCCTTCATACGGCTGACGTATTCTGTGAGGGAGGTCATCTCGTCGCCCGACTGCGAGCTCTGATAACGCAACATTTCTGACAGCTTCTTGCGGTTCTGAGAGTCCTCGTGGATGCCCAGCTGGAATTCACAACAAACATGTTAATACCACTTTATCACATTTTTAATCCCAAGTAATGGGATCAAAGTCTAGGATTCTTACTTTCAGATTCTTGGAGAAGCCGTCGTAGAACTTCTTGTAGTTCTCCTTGTCCTCGGCCAGCTCGGCAAACAGCTCCAGGCACTTCTTGACGATGTTCTTGCGGATGACCTTGAGAATCTTGCTCTGTTGCAGCATCTCTCTGGAGATGTTGAGGGGCAGATCTTCAGAGTCCACAACACCACGGACGAAGTCTGGAGGGACAGTGATCGGCTGTTAGCGAGACTGCAGCATTGGAAACCTTCAATCATCAAGACCCAAGATGTTCGGTAGCAAAACTTCATTTGCAATGCATTCAACTTTTGTAGTCATGTAAGAAGCATCATCATCATCAGGAAATGTGGAGCAGGACTTTGTAAAGTCCATCAGGATTCGTCCATGGAAAGGCAAATAATTGACAAGTTTTCTCATCAGCAGCGTAATCAAAAAGCAAATGTGCAATTTCATGTTGAATTTAAGGGATAGTTTAAAAAAAAAAAATAATTATGCCATTTATTCATCATCATGTCTTTCCAAATTCATAAGACTTTGGTTTATCTTTGAAACCAAAATTAAGACTTTTTTTGAAACCAGAGAGGTTTTGGTCCATTGAAAGTCCAGGTAACCAAAAAGATCATTCATATCAATTTAATTAAAGCCGTATGTATAAATATAATCGCGTTATACAAGGAACAGATTTAATTTAGACTTCTGAATTAGTTATCTGGACATTTAATGGCAAAACCTCAGCTTTCATTAAAAATAACATATGAACCACAAAAACTTATGGGGTGAGCAAATGGCAATTTTAATTTTTGGGTGAACTCTCTCTTTAAATGCAGAGCTACTCACTCAGATACTCCGGGATGAGCTCCTCACAGCTGTCCATGATGAAGACCCTCCTGACGTACAGCTTGATGTTATTCTTCTTTTTCTTGTTCTCGAAGAGGTCGAAGGGGGCCCGGCGAGGGATGAAGAGGAGTGCGCGGAACTCCAGCTGACCCTCCACAGAGAAATGCTGCGGGACAATGCGTAAAAGTGAGCATTTCATCAACTCTCAAACATTAAAGTGTGCATCTTGTTCTGCAGAATCCGTTGTGTTACCTTGACAGCCAGGTGATCTTCCCAGTCGTTGGTCAGGCTCTTGTAAAACTCCCCGTACTCTTCGTTGGAGATGTCGTCAGGGTTGCGTGTCCAGATGGGTTTGGTCTTGTTCAGCTCCTCCTGGTCGATGTACTTCTCCTTGATCTTCTTCTTTTTCTTCTTGTCCTTGTCTTTGGAGTCCTCTTCATCATCTGAGCCGACGTCCTCGATCTTGGGTTTGTCTTCGCCTTCCTCCTTCTCCTCCTCCTCTTTCTCAGGCTTCTCCTCCTCTGCCTCGTCGTCGCTGATCTCCTTGTCGCGTTCCTTCTCCACCTGCATGGAAATTGGGGTTTTGTCATCACTCAACCACCAGAGCAATTATATCAGAATAAAACAACTGCACTAGTTAAACCGAATCCCACTTACGAAGAGAGTGATTGGGTAGCCGATGAACTGGGAGTGTTTCTTGACCACTTCCTTCACTCTCTTCTCCTCGATGTACTCTGTCTGATCTTCTTTCAGGTGAAGAATGACTTTGGTTCCACGGCCGATGGGCTCACCTGGAGATCGGCAGGCGTGTGAACAAATATCGCACCCATGTCATCGAAGCAGGGGTTTCTATTTTCTAGGATTTTATCGACGCTTAGTATTTTGCAGGGTGTTATCGTGCTGGTATCTTAAAGACTGCCATATTCTGTGTGGTGGTCCGTTCACTCTGATAGAAATTAATCTTTTCCAATAAGTTTAAAATGGCTTTTAATATTATATGGGCACTTTTTCTCTTTATAAATCCATTTTTCTAAAAGTATCAATTATCTTTTGTGTCAAATTCTTACATTTAATCAGTGAATTAGAATAAGACGATATTTGGGCTGTTACAAAGCAAATGAAAATCAACATTTAAACACTGCATAATGCAAGACATGAATACATCTAACCTGCGATGTAAAATGCATAATGTTTTGATATTAAACAAAACGTTGAATTCTGATATTTGAAATTATTTAAATAAGTTACTTTGCATGTGAAATTAAAATCGCCAGTAGGTGGCAGCAAGTCACTGCTAATAATTGAGTCATTTCGATTGAACCGAATCATTTAAACAGTTGATTCATTCAGGAATGGATCACCGTTACGTTGCTCAGCGACGCAAAACTGTGCCGTGGCCGTGTTTTGAATTATTTACATTGTCGAAATTGCGACCTATATGAAGTGGTATAAATGTATACATCATCTGCCCCCATGTCTTGAATTTGTGATCATTCTAAATGCATTTTAATAGACTTTATGCATTTTAACACACTATAAATGCACACGTGCATTCACCTAATGTATGCATGCATTCTATAGGAGTGTTTTGAATGTTTTTGCAATATACTCGATCAAATCGCACATCGTTAAAACTATATATATAAAAAAAAAAAAACACATTACCGCAGATGGTATACATTGCACACCCCTACATAAAAAGTGATTTGTAACGTACCACTGTCCACCTTGACTGTGAAAGAGCCGCCAGCGGATGACTCCCAGGCATACTGCTCGTCATCGTTGTGTTTGGTGATGACCGTGACCTTTTCAGCCACCAGGTAGGCGGAGTAGAAGCCCACACCAAACTGCCCGATCATGGAGATATCTGCGCCAGCCTGGAGAGATGAATAGGAAACATTAAGAGACTAAATCCAATGGAAACCTGGTGAGGAGCGTGCCAAAACTAGCAGACACATCACCTGCAGAGCCTCCATGAAGGCCTTTGTCCCGGACTTGGCGATGGTACCCAAGTTGTTGATGAGGTCGGCTTTGGTCATCCCAATACCGGTGTCAATGAGGGTCAGCGTGCGTTCGTGAACATTAGGGATGATCTCGATCTTCAGGTCCTTGCCGCTGTCCAGTTTGGTGGGATCCGTCAAGCTCTCGTATCGGATTTTATCAAGAGCCTGTGGAGTGGGGAAAACCAGGTTGATCGCAGGAACTGTATTGTATTATTGCTAGATCTAGCAATATACGACACTATAAAAAAAAAAAAAAACAGTCTAGCATTGGTCTTACGTCAGAGGCATTGGAGATGAGCTCCCTGAGGAAGATCTCTTTGTTAGAGTAGAAGGTGTTGATGATGAGAGACATCAGCTGGGCGATCTCTGCCTGGAAGGCAAAGGTCTCGGCCTCCTCCTCTTGGCGCATTTCTTCAGGCATCTGAGAAAATCAATCCAGATCATAATTATTTCATCATTGGACGTGGTTTAACATGTCTACAATATACTTTAACATAAGTGCACATTATTACTGACTTGTGTTTATAAATGTCTAAAATTTATCAAACAAAGAGTTAAATGAAAATGAAAGCATTTATCACTTGTAGTAAAGTTACAGTTATACAAGACAAACCGGTGCATAAGATGCCCGGATGCGGAAGAGCCTGGCGCAGAAGGACAATGAGCTCAACACGTGCTTAACTGCTGCAATCCCTGAAATTAAATCGATTTAAACGTGCATTGCTTTTTTAATTGAATAAATACAATTTTCATGACGCGTATTCAATAGCTTTAAACGCTAACACGAGAACTTTTATTAAAAAGATGACTTTTAATATGCCAACCACCCATTCCGGTCACCTCCGACTCTTATATATTACATATAACGTATATTTGAATTATAGAAAAAAAATAAAAAAAAATTAGAAAAATGCGCTTAGTAACAAGAAACGATACAAGCATAATTTATACAGCATTGTAAAGCACTGCACCTGCTCATCAACTCATTAAATAGCCATAAAAACAAATAAACATCGCATCCTACATAAACGTACGATTATTTAAAAATAAAAAGAAAGCGGTTTTATGAAAGATGACCGCGTCTGTAACGTTAGATCGGAGACAAATGACTCTTAACCGGCGTCCGCATCGTTACAACACCGGTCAACGAGAGAATGAAATAAATAACGAATTCAGAGATCAAACGCCGTTCTTTCAGTCTAGATTCATTCCTGGAATGATATAGAATCGTTTTAGGTGGAGATGGAAGTTTTACCTTTGTTAGTTTCGTTGGTTTTTGATGGTTTAATCGCCACAGAAACAGCTGATCTCCCCGACACTGATACTCAGGGAAGCAGAGAGGAGCGAACCCCGCGTGCGCGGCTCTTTTTTGAATGTGCGGCTGTATCCCTCCGCGCTGACTCACTCCGAGGCGCTTATATATCATCAACAAAGACGAACTATTCTGTTTTATTTGTGTGTAGATCGCATTTATTCCCAGCTATAGATGCAGTATTTTACTACCTGCATCAGATATAAATAATGTATACATAACTTAAATAATATAGTAATGCATTTCTTAAGAATCGCTTAATAAAATACAATAAAAACACATTTTTAGAACAAAAAAATAACGTCTGGAGTCTGTTATTTGAAATTCGTATGACATTTTCCTGCAAGAAATGACCCGGGATGAGTTTATTTTTATTAAAATAAAATAAAATAAAATAAATCAGTTTCGTAGTAAAATTAAAATTACATTATTGTAAATAAACCATAAGCATGCTTATTTGATTCTTGGTAACTATAATAATATCTGTGGTGTTTAATAAATGTTTGATTGTTAGTCAGAGAACACCGAATAGTTATAAAAACAGGTAACGTCTGGAAAGATGCGCGCAAAATATGCGCTTCGCTGAGAGGCGACTCTTTATACAATCTTGACCTTGTCAAAATATTTTTTTTGTTATTAAAACATGAAATAGTCGAACGGTCCAGAGAACGCAGTGAAAGAAATGCTATAACAAAGCATAATCGACTGCACTATGTTTTGCATCGGAAGAACATCGGGAGTTGGAACTAGCGGTGCTTTGTCTCTTTCCAGCACTTTCCATGAAAATCCCGCCTTCGCTGACGTCACCTGTCACTCAAAATGCAGTTTGCGGCCTAGAAGGGCGAATCTGAAGAAACGTCTGGTTAAATTTCACACCAAAATCAAAAGATAAACAACGATAAATTATTTCTCAATGTCCATAAAAATACGTTTAATTTATTTCGATTTTCGGAGTAAATTCGACCTGGAAATTTATAGACCGCTGTGTTAGATTTAACCAGAGATACATTTAATTTTAATATTTTCTCGGTGTTGTTCATATTTAATGCGCAATTAATTGAATACAAATATAAAAGCTTTAATGTTACTGAATAATTCTGCTGTGGGACATTCTGAGGTCATGTTTTATTTAGAATCAGCAGAGCATATGGTTAGCAATATTACGCAAAGAACAGTAAAACAATATTAGAAAAGCGATTTTTTTTTAACTGCGATAAATGTGCAAATCTTTTGCAGATGTTTATGAAGTACATGCTGAATGTAATTCTATATTTTAAAAATAACGGTGGAATGAAATATGCTGAAGATCATGATATCGTATCCCACACCAAGAAATTCTAAGACCAAACTTATTGTATATTTTCATTTAATTTGTTATTTGTTTATTTTATTTAGCTTAATATATATATATATATATATATAAGAAATAAAATAAATCAGAGGTCTTTTAACTTGCCCGTTATTTTCCCAGAATTCCATTTCACCGGAAACTGCAGGTTCGATTGCTCGTTGCTTTCATTACGGATCCGGTGAACTTTCCGTGCGAGAAGCGAGTTGATATCGATTTGGTTTGAGTGAGTATGATTTATTGAAGTCTTAGTTATCGTTTTTAGTTCATATGTTCATTGTTTCGTGCAGGACCTTGATAAAACGAGTTAATCCGTTGAGAGCGGTCAGAATACAGGCTTTTTGTGACCGTTAGCTCGCGGCTACAGCTAGCGGTTGCCCGGTCTGACTCAAATGATTCCCGCTGCTATTTTCCGACAAACCGGTCTGATTTATGGGTTTAAAACTACTGCATTTCACACAAGCAACACATTTTCCGCGCTGTACACAATTTTAGCGATCATACACCTGTTTATTTGGTTAGCTAACGTCAGTGGGTAGTCACATTGCGAGACGTTACACCAACCTGAAATCGGCCTTTAAATAGTTTTAAGACCTTTCATCTGATTTCAGTGCGTTCAGTTAATCTCTGATTGATTTCAGCGCTTTAAGCTCAGTTCAGCTTGATTTTCAATCTAACCACATACTTTCAAGATACTTTCAGTTTTGTGTTTGTTTATAGTTGCTTTTTTAGAGGACAGTTTATTAAAATACAGGGCATTTCATGTGTTTTAGAATAGATTAAGCTTTATTCCAAACTGATTTCATGCTGATTTTAGAACTTTCAGCTGATTTCAGGTCGAATACAGAGCTGTCCGTTGATTTCACATCATCTTGAAATCAGCTGATTGCTCTGTCAAGATTTTCTGATTTGGTCTTTATTTATTTTTGGTTATAATGTGCTTTAAATTAAATGCATGCAACATCAAATTGAACCGCTTTAGATGTAGACTTAAGTAATAGTGCTGTAGATACTCACTGTAAACTATGAGGTGAACTGCAGAACTAACTTAAGAGAAGATCTTGATTGTGTAAGCGGAGCAACCTGTGTTGTAGCAGCCTATAAACCCCTGTTATTTACAGTTGTTAATGATGTGTTTGGCTTCTGTTTAAGGTGGGTGTTCTGCCCGAGATGTCTTTCCCTCCTCATCTCAACCGGCCACAAATAGGCATCCCGACGATGCCGCCAGGAATCCCTCCGCCACAGTTTGCTGGGTTTCCACCGTCGATGCCTCCTGGTAATCGAGATGAACTAGATTTATCAGACCTTGAGTAGGCTTATTAGCGTTCATGCAGCTCAACTGTTAGATCATTGAGTTAGCAAGGGCGAGATCATGGGTTTGAAGTACTTGGAACACACACATCCACTACATGTGGATTATAATGGCAGTTTTCATTGAAATCCAGAGCATTCAGTGAGCTTTTATGAAAGTGTTAACCGTTTCATCTTGATTATACAGGATGGTGTTGCTTGCTTTGAGTATTCAGAGTTTGAATAACAGATTTGTTGTCAGGCTTAATGTAATATTTTCAAGAAAGTTTATGGTCTGTTCATTTGTTTTTAAGGGGCCGCATTAGATCTCTTATGCATTGCTAGGTTAACAGTTTCTATGCTAAATGAGCCTTAATGATTATAAAATGTAACTTTGACAAATTCAAATTAGGATGAAACATTATTTTCTAATGTTGTTGATTTTTCTCCTTTATAGGAACCCCAATGATTCCTGTCCACATGGGCATTATGACTCCAGCCCCTGCGGTAATGTTATTTAATTATAGAAAAATGTCATTTCATTGAATTACTTTAGTCATTTCCAGTTTTTATTTGATTTTCATTCTAAAAATACCAATATCGATTCTTAAATCCCAAGAATCATTCTTTTTTTTTTTTTTTTTTTTTTTTAAATTGCAGTTGATTCGTGAATAAAACGTCACTAAACATTATTTGTGCGCACATCTCATATAATAATAACAATTGTGCTTTGCTACTATTGATATGAAAAAGTCTCAGCTTCCAAATTCTGTTAGTTTTATCACAGAATTAAAAACATTTTTTGGCATGCTTTAAAGGGTCGTGAAACCCTAAAACATTTTTTGAGATGTTAACATATGTACAGGTTGCACACCAGTGAATACAACAGTAGCACTAGTGTCTATTATTAAGAGAAAAGTTTTTTTTTTCTCTCTCATTTTTTTGGAGCCAATTTGTTCTGCCGGTTTAAAAAAGCAGATTTGAACCGATGTCACGAAAAGTGATGTATATTAGTTAATTTGGAGTGGTGAGTGGCTGGACAGTACGCATTGATATCATCAGTTTTCTGAGCTTTTCTCAGTATTATTCATGAGAATGTACTCTTATGATCCAATCACAGTGAGTGCTGTATTATGCATGAGGTCGTATTACAGCAGAGAGTTTAAAACCTCATGAAAGAGCTTCTGCGCTGTCAGTTCACCTCTGTAAACATGACCGTAACAATATTTAATAAGTAACAACACGTGGAGCGCTCAAGAGAGAACGGTTTCTGTGCTGAATGCCGCGATGAGTTTAACAACACTCATATCTGGACCGGAGCAAGCATGTTTCAAGTTTTTGTGAACATATTTTATATTCTCTCGTGCTCCAAACATGAACCACCACCGTGTATGCGCACATACAGTGGGGAAAATATTTATTTGATCCCCTGCTGATTTTGTAAGTTTCCCACTTATGAAGAAATGAAGGGTCTGTCATTTTTATGATTTTTAGGTTTATTTTAACATATAGAGACAGAATACCAACCAGAAAATCCAGAAAAAACACGTTATATAAAGGTTAGAAACTTACTTGCATTTCAGTGAGGGAAATAAGTATTTGATCCCCAAACAAAACATGGCTTAGTACGTTTCTTGTAGTTGGTCACCAGGTTTGCACACATCTCAGGAGGGATTTTGGTCCACTCCTCTTTACAGATCCTCTCTGAATCCTTAAGGTTTCTTGGCTGTCGTTTGGCAACTCAAAGTTTTAGCTCCCTCCACAGATTTTCTGGCTAGGGCCACTTCATAACATTAATGTGCTTCTTCTTGAGCCACTCCTTTGTTGCCTTGGCGGTATGTTTTGGGTCATTGTCATGCTGGAAGACCCATCCATGACGCGTCTTCAGTGTTCTGGCTGAGGGAAGGAGGTTCTCATCCAAGTTTTTACAGTACATGGCCCCATCCATTTACCCCTCAATGCGGTGAAGTCGTCCTGTACCCTTAGCAGAAAAACAGCCCTAAAGCACAATGTTTCCATCTCCGTGCTTGACTGTAGGGATGTTGTTCTTGGGGTCATAGTCAGCATTTCTCTCCCAAACACGGCGAGTCGAGTTAATGCCTAATCATCTGACCACAGCACTTTCTCCTAAGGCTTCTCTGAATCATTTAGATGTTCTTTGGCAAACTTTAAATGGGTCTGTACATGTACTTTCTCCTCCCGTGTAGTTCAGGGCTGATCCCTCGCCTTTCTCATGATCATCCTTGACCCATGAGGTGAGATCTTGCAAGGAGCTCCAGACCAAGGCGATTCCGAATAATCGCGCCAACAGTTGTCTCCTCACCAAGGTTCTTGCTGATGCTCTTATAGCCCATTCCAGCCTTGTGCAGATCTACAATCTTGTCTCTGACATCCTTTGACAGCTCTTTGGTCTTGCCCATGGTGGTGGGAGAGGTTGGAATGGAAGATACAGATTGTGTGGACAGGTGTCTTATACAACTAACGAGCTGACATTAGGAGTAACTTCTTAAAGTGGCAGGACTAATCTGTGTTCCACATGGGCATACTGTATAACCAATCTCTGGGAGCCAGAATTCTTGCTGGTTGGTAGGGGATCAAATACGTATTTCACTCACTGAAATGCAAATCAATTTCTAACCTTTATATAATGTGTTTTTACTGGATTTTTTTTGTTTTGGTTGGTATTGTCTCTATACGTTAAAATAAACCTACCATAAAAATGACAGACCCTTCATTTCTTTGTAAGTGGGCAAACTTATAAAATCAGCAAGGGATCAAATAAATATTTTCTCAAATGTATCATGTCTTCAAATGAAATGCGTGCAAATAAGGGCACTGACACAGCAGCACGTCTGATCATTAACGCGATGACATGTCGGATTACTGTGATACACAGCAAACAATGATATAGACCAAAAATTAACTACGGCTTTTTTTTTTTTTTATGTTTTAAACTGATGTGTGTCATTTGTTCAGAGACTTCAGTGCTGGTAAATGTGAAAATATTAATAGAACTTTTAAATGTTGTTCTTCATAGTCCAATATCACTGCTGATATTACAAATAATAATTTATCAACGCATATTTGATTTGTAGTTGTTTGTAATCTCTAATGCTAAGACTTCTTGAGAGTTTTTTTTATCATTAATAGTATATTTTTATTTATTTAATCATATCAAGGTAGCCCCTACCTCCGTTGTTTGTTTTTTTTCTCTGCTCATTTTTTAACATTCATTTGTCTGTATAATGAGTGTGTTGTAGTTCTGTGTTTTATTGGTTGTTTTCTCCCCTCTTCACTCCCACTTTTCCACAGCTTTACATGCCCATTTCTGGAGTCTTGTTCAAATCTAAGGTGTGAAAGACCAGTGCTAAAACAAGGGGGGTTTCGTGACACTTTAATGTGGTGTGACAGTTTAGTACTAGATACAGCACAAAATAAACATGAATGAACATCAGAAGGTGTTGAAAGAAACAGTGCAACTTATTGAAATGTATCCTGTCTCAATCAGTGTTTCAACCACAGAGAGATGTCAATAAAACAGCTTGTAAGCTAATATTTATTTTAGGAAAGTCATTCCATGTCCATACTTTTGTTAGTAAGCTAGAAAAATAACTTTAGAGAGGAGATGTTTGCTAAATATATGCACTACATAATTAGAAACATAGTTATATCATTTGAATATACAGTAGAAACTTAATTGCAAAATTGATATAAAACAATGTAAATATAAAATATCTGCATTTTATTGCATCTAATAAAAACAGATATTGAAATTGGTACTCTGTTGTTAGTTTTAACCTGTCAGGGATCTCCGTATAGTTTAAAGAATTTGAGTTTTTTTTTTTTTTTTAAACAAATTGACATGTGCTGTACCTGATGTATATCCAAATTAATTGAATCAAAAAATCAAACCAGTTTGTGAAATCTGGGTCAATACCCAGCCATAGTGTTTTACTTTGTTCTGAAGTATCTATCTGTATTTATTTATGTGTTTGCTCAGATTCCATTGCTTTGAAGTAAATTCAAAGTGTTTAAAAATGTAGAATTAAGTGACAATCTCGTTAAAACAAGGCATGTTTTATCTTAATATGCAAAATATGCTATGGAGGTGCTTCTTGTTGAATCAGATTTTTATAGAGAAGCCATATCTCATTTTTATATTAGTCACCATCACATTAGTTTTTTGTCACATGGCTACATATTAAAGGATTAGTTCACTCGTTATTTAAAATTTCCTGATAATTTACTCACCCCATGTCATCCGAGATGTTCTTGTCTTTCTTTCTTCAGTCGAAAAAGAAATTAAGGTTTTCGAGGAAAACATTCCAGGATTTTTCTCCATTTAGTGGACTTAAAGTATACATTAAAGTATATAAATGTAGAATTTTTTTTTTGGCGTTTGGCGAGATAAGACCCTTATTCTTTGGCTGGGATCATATAGAGCCTTTTGAAGCTGCAATAAAACCCCAATTTGGACTTTCAACACCTTGATCCCCATTGAAGTCCACTATATGGAGAAAAATCCTGGAATGTTTTCCTCAAAAACCTTAAAGTCCGTGTAAAGTCAATATTAAATTTATGTTCTGAGTTTATCACACCACAGAAAAATATGTTATTAAGCACCCAGCCAAGTTTGAATGATAAAAAACTATCAAAATATTCTCTGCTCTTAAACGCTGGGGGTCGTGGAAAAGCTGCCGTCTCTCAACTGTCTTCCTCTGGCTGTGCAGAACGATCACTGTGTGACACGAGAGCGATTCGAAAGCATGAGGAGCCGTCTGCTCTCTATAGCTCTGCACTTTGATGTCACGCACCGATCGATCCGCACAGTGCTGCTTCAAGTCGAACACATGTCTTGTAGTGTTAGGGGAGGAGCCATGCTCAGTGACTCCGTCTCGTCATCGAGTCATGATTTTAGCCCCGCCCAAAAAATTCTGAACACGAAAATGTTTAAACCCTGTTTAACTCCACAATTAAGTGCTGCATAGTTCAGTCTTTGTAACATGTTTCCGCAATGCTTTTCTAACATCTATAATGTGTTTAGAAACAATTCTCCAAATTGACTTTACACGGACTTTAATTTCTTTTCGACTGAAGAAAGACAGACATTAACATCTTGAATGATATGGGGGTGAGTAAAGTATCAGGAAATGTTAATTCTGGAGTGAACTAACCCTGTAATTGTGATGTGATGTATCAGGTTCTCGTGCCCACGTCGATGCCTGTGATTAGTAAAGTTGCTGCTCCCAGGAAGGAAAGCACTGCTCAGGCAAAAGACGGCATTGACGGCAGCGGCCCCACGACCACCGTGTTTGTGGGCAACATCTCTGAGAAAGCGTCTGACATGCTCATCAGACAGCTGCTGGCTGTGAGTATCACATCACATCCAGTCCTTCCAGTCTCAAAGCTCAACTAGTGATAATCACTTATGCATTCTTTATACATTCTGCATTGTGGAGATCAGAGATGAAAAAAGTTTCACTTGATAATAGTTTGAGTTTTACTCTAAAGTGAAATAGGTCTTGATAACATTTCATGTTAAGTCTTAGTTGGATTGATATTAATAATAACCACTTGTTTTTCAGAAATGTGGTTTGGTGTTGAGCTGGAAACGAGTTCAAGGTGCCTCAGGGAAACTCCAAGGTAAACATTTTTTAACCCCTAAACTGATTTCTAATGAGCCCGGTTAGTTTCACTAAAAATCAATCTCGTGATGAGGCTTAGTGTGAGTATCAAATCATGCAGGCTGTGATTGAATTAAATAAATAAATGCTCAATCATGGTATTTACTTGTGTCTGAGAACAGCTTCAATCATTTATGATCTGAGCTGAAATCAGCAGCGCTTATTTTTATTTGCCTGCAACTCATTAAAATAACAGCTGGAGGATGGTTTGCTGTTTGAAAATGAATAAATTAAGACAAATATTAGTGTTGTAATTTTACATTCAAAAATAAATTTTTCTTTATATATTGTACAGTATTACAATATATTTCTTATTTTTATGTTTTTATAAAATCACTATCTCAATGTTGTAGCCAATAATTAAAATAAAAATAACATGACAAATTTATATTTTTTCATTTAAGTGGTCAAAAACAGTGAGAATGAGGCCTGTGAAAAAATTTAAATATTTTTTTTAACTCTGAAATGGTTACTGAAAGAGGCTTGAATTGGTTCTTGTTAAAATGTAAATCAAAGAAATATAACCATTTATCAAGTTCTTCCCAAATCATGCAGCCCAAAAAGGACTTTAAAAAATATTTTAAAGTAAAGCCTTTACTTAAAAGGTTTTTTTCTATGCATAAACACTCCCCACCTAAATCAACCCGCTAACTCTAGAACGATTTATTATTTATCTGGTGAAAATTGCTGCATTTTTTTCAAATTGCAGAAGAAGAAAATATTGCAATGTCATTTTTTTTATTTTGAAAATCATATCAGCCTATTTGCATTTCCTGTGAATGTTATGAATATGCCAGACTGGCTCCTCACAGACATCTTTTTTGTTCTTTGCTTCCAGCGTTTGGTTTCTGTGAGTACAAAGAGCCTGAATCTACTCTACGATCTCTACGGCTGCTGCATGAGCTGCAGATTGGAGAAAAGAAACTTCTGGTCAAAGTCGATGCCAAAACCAAAGCACAACTGGATGAGTGGAAAGCAAAGAAGAAGAGCGTCAATGAAAATGGAGTAAGTGTTTGATACTAATATAAGAACGTACTGTTCACTTGTTGAGAAAAATATAAAATAAAATAAATTATATACAAATTTCAGTGGTGTTTTTGACTACTGATTTTGCGATAATCTCAGATGTGTTATGCCACAAAGATGCTGAGTTTTGATCTGTGTGTCTGGCAGAATGGCAAGGCAGAGGATGGTGCTGGTGAAGAGGAAGAGGAGGTTCTGGATGAAGAAACTAAAAAGCGGGACCAAATTGTCAAAGGTGCTATTGACGGCCTGATCCGGGAGTATTCAAGTGAGCTGAACGCTCAATCTCAGGACGATGAGTCGAGTCGCCGCAAAAAGAGGAGGGAAAAGAAGGACGAGGTAAGCTTTAGTTTATCTTGACCTTTTGTTCTTTAAAGGGATACTCCACCCCAACATAAAAATTTTGTCATTAATCACTTACCCCCATGTCGTTCCAAACCCGTAAAAGCTCTGTTCGTCTTCAGAACACAATTTAAGATGAAAACCGGGAGGCTTGTGACTGTCCCATAGACTGACAAATAAATAACAGAGTCAAGGTCCAGAAAAGATATGAAAGACATCGTCAGAATACTCCATCTGCCATCAGACGTGCAATCTGGGTTATATGAAGAGACGGGAACACTTTTTGTAAGTGAAGAAAACAAAAATAACGACTTTATTCAATAATTCTTTTGTGTCTCTCCATATCACCGTATGCTGCGTATGCTCTTCTGTATCATCTGCGCCACAAGGATGCGCTGTTTCTACATGTATTTAGCTTTGATTTGAAAGAAAACAGCGCATCCTTGTGGCGCAGATGATACAGAAGAGCATACACAGCATACGGTGATATGGAGAGACACAAAAGAATTATTGAATAAAGTCGTTATTTTTGTTTTCTTCACTTACAAAAAGTGTTCCCGTCTCTTCATATAACCCAGATTGCACGTCTGAACAAACATCATACTTTTCTGCGATGTCTTTCATAGCTTTTCTGGAAATTGACACTGTTATTTATTTGTCAGTCTATGGGACAGTCACAAGCCTCCCGGTTTTCATCCAAAATATCTTAAATTGTGTTCCGAAGACGAACAAAGCTTTTACGGGTTTGGAGCAACATGGGGGTAAGTGATTAATGACAAAATTTTCATTTTGGGGTGGAATATCCCTTTAATATATTTACAGTAGGAAATTTACAAAATGTTTTCATGGAACATGATCTTTCCTTAATGTCCTAATGATTTTTGGCATAAAAGAAAAATCAGTAATTTTGACCCATACAATGTATTTTTGGCTATTGCTACAAATATACCCCAGCGACTTAAGACTCGTTTTATGGTCCAGGGGCATATTTTGTATTTTAACCATGGTTTCCATTTCTTCAGGAGGACTTCAGTGCCATGGAAATGGAAGATGACAAAAGAGATCTGATTTCCAGAGAGATCAACAAATTCCGTGATACACACAAGGTAAAATACTTGCTAATTTACTCCATATAACAGGTAGAACACAACAGCCTCTTACACCTAGTTTAGTTTGACAACACACCAGCATGAGTAGATGCTATTTAGCCTGTCAATTCCATTTAGCTCAGCAAAACATTTATTACATTTAAGCTTTAAATTTGATGATAAAGTGCAGAAATCAGTTTAAGACTAGGCCTCATTTGGGTCCAGAGCGTTGTTGTGTAAACTGTAGCGTGGCCTTTATGTTAAGGGTGGGAAATGTAGTCAGACATACAATGCATGGACGTTCTGTGCACTTCCCTAAAAGCTAATCTATTCATTAAACCCCACCATTATGATAGAGATCATATGGTGACTAAACCAAGATGAATCTCTCAGCTTTGGAAAAAGTTGCAAGGATAGGATGTAAGTATGAGCTTTCCATTTTCCTCTACTTGTACTGGGCGCCCCCTTCTGGAGGACTCGCACAGGGGCAACTGCACCGACTCGCTCTGAAATTCAGCCCATTCGGGTGGTTTTAATATCAAAATACACATGAGGGGGCTAGATCATGTCTACAGTGTTTAGAAAAGGGATACAGTGCCAAACGACTAATTCTCTGGTTCTCTGAGACATGGGCGGCCAGTGAAGCTGTGTGGGTCTGCTAGTAAAAGTGATGTTGGTGCTATAATGAATACTGCTGACTTGAATAACAGTGAATTGGCCCATTCGGCTCTTGTGAAAGTAGGGGGCGCCCCTCCACAGCACACGGACTTTCTGAAGATTTCACAGGTATGAATTCGCTTTGTGATAGAGTCTGCCATCACCTCTCTTTATTCCTGCCTGCTTGCACTCTTTTCATTTTAAGTGTTTCTTTGTGTGTGTGTTTAACGTTCTGTATCGCTAAAGTCACACAGAATTACTTCAAATCCAGGAAAATGGCAGCTAATGTTTAATTCATAAACTCAGCCTCATAACACTGAATATTAAACTTTGACACGTCACAGACAGAAATTATTTCTCAAATCGGACATCTTGAGGAGAGATTACTTTTCTGGGCGATTGCAGTTATCTCTTGACGCATCTTGGAGACGTTGCCACAGTTCTTCTGGATTTAGTCTATCTGATGATGATGAGATCAGATCTTTGTGTGGAGCACTGGCTGTTGTCAGACAAAAATCTCACTGGATTATTACAATTAATGGCAAAATAAACTGAAATTCTCTACTGATACACTACAGCAAAAGATAGAAATAACTGACTTAAAACAGACCTGCCAACCTGTATGCATTTTGCGTAGCAGCTACGCATTTTGACCTCAAAGTACACTGGTACGCTTTGTCACATTTGTCTCCACAGACTTCATTTAGAACGAGTGCCGCCCTCGCATGCACGCCGAACAGACAGCGCTCAATGAAATGGGAGCGCAATAACTGACCAAAACATACATTTTGCTGAAATATTTGTAGTTGGACAATAATTGTGACATATGTAGAATTTTAAACCTACAAGTGTATTTGTATGATAGCACTAACTCTAAAGTGTAATGGGGTAATCAAAATAACCTTTTTACTTAATTAGTCTGTGCTTTTTATTATTTTCTTTTTTAGTTTAGTAACATTATTTCTGCTTTAAAAATATTATTTTTGTTTTTAGATTGCAATGTTACAATGTAATGTGATTTTAACCCTTTTTTGCAAATAATATTTGCATACATACTTATTCACTTTATTTAATCCAAATACAAAATAACGAGATGTATAGGCTACCGTATACCACAAATCAGGCAAAAAATAGAGATTTTTTTATTTTTGCTGATATTGCCCAGCCCTATGCAGAAGTGTAGCCTACTTGAGTGTTTTTTTTTTTTTTTTAAATAGCATAAAAAAACTAAATAGCAAAAATTAACTAAACAGTTAATGGTAAACTGTAAAAAAACAGTAAATTGTAAACAATAAACAGCTTACCCCCACTCCAACACACCAACCCCCTTCCAAGGTTGGCAGGTCTGTTAAAACCGTTTTTTTAGCTGGTGAAAATACTAGTATTCTAATCATTTTGGCCACCACTGTATATGCCAAAATATTCAGATGTAGTGTGTCAGAAACATAAGTTCTGGATCTACAACAGTGTTCTTTATATACTATTAAAATATTAATATTTTTAAATAATTTGAAATAGATTTTGTATTTTGAGTTCATTTTATTATAAGTATTAGTAGTTTTTTCAATGTGCTTTTATAATTTGTAGTACTAGTCATTTTTCTTTAGTTAGTTTTTTTTTTTTTTTTGGTCATCTACTATCTGCCTTTGTATCCACATAGCAATACTTTTAAATGTGCTGTAGTTATAACTAGAATGAAGACTTGATGTAAAATGTTAATAATATAAAGACTTCCTTTAGACTATCCAGTCAAAGTCACCAGTAGAACTGTTACTTTAAAGCAGTGTCACTTTTATGTAATTACTTTGTTTTATTTTCCTGTCCCTTCACCTCCCGTGTTACGTGTTTATTTGCTGCTGCTCACAGTTGCGTAACACCCACGGTTAAGCCCTTACCAAATGGTTTCATTAAAATGAGACTTATTATTTATAATAATTTCAGGAGACTTTGGTTTTCTGGGAAGTGGTAGCTGTTGATAGACGTCAGATGTTTTGTGGAAAAACATCTGCGAGAGCTTTTGAACTGAGACTAAAGCCGTGTGTGTTATGCTGCTCTTCAGTGCATCTCATAATCGCTCAGTCTGATCCCCTGAGGACCCGTGTCGTCTGCAGTGGGGGTAAGCAGTCTCTACACCTTCATTTGTTGCCTTTTCTATCCAAACCACAAAGAAACTGCAAAGAAAAAGAAGCAAATCTAACAAATACAGTATGCAATGCTCCTGTCACAACCTTTTCAAAATGTCTGGAAGTTGTTTGTGAGATTGTTGCAAGCAAAGAGAATAGTTTGTTTTTTATTTTCCCTTGTGAATCCTTTGACTTGCTTTTCCTCCCAGGCCTAACAATAAAGCTTGTAGGGCCACGGAAGCGCTGTGAGTCGCTAGTCAACACCTGTAAGTGAACAAACAACTAGTTTCACAAGGATTGAAGCCTCTTTCTGTTGATCATGTGATGAGACGGAAATTACGGCGCCCTCAACTGTTTCTGATCTTATTCAGTTGTTTGCAACGTCAAATTTATATCTCGGAAGTGGTTTCCAGGT